>NC_142682.1:2240000-2410000 GCF_964200805.1 Pocillopora damicornis | reverse complement strand
TTCACAGAGTAAAACTGTCAATTTTTGTTTAGATGTATCCGAACGGAAAAAAGGACTACTGTGGGAGGTATTCTACAATTTCCGAACGGATTTTCCACAAAAGTGTCCGTTCCATTTGACTTTCAACCTGAATCTCCGGATTTTTTGCTAAATCGCAAGCACCTTTTCCTGAAAATTCATTCAGAAATTGTAGGCTTCCTCCTGAGGTAGTCCTCTTTTTCAGTTCCGAACGGAATAGCGGAAATTTCCTTACCATTTGCCGAATTTTCCAGTTTCCAGTCTCTCATTAGCCGAAAACATCTCGTTCGGCTGGTTTGCTGATTTTAGAAAAACTGTTACCATTATTGACCAGTCATCCCAACCGGATTATTCTGCATATGATTATTTAAGCACCCCTAATTTCCTCAAAACTAGAAGTCAAAACATGCTTCTCCCATAAGCTTTTCTCGTCTGCACCTTGGGAATCTACGGAATCTTTACTCGACATTTATCATTATAACATGACCAAATGTATTTAATTCACTGTAAAGCTAATCCATACCGCATCAACGGTTTTTTGACTGAAATCCCACACAAGCACGCATTGCGGACCAATAGACCACAAAATATCTGTGTGAGGTCAGATAAATTAGGTTTTTTTTTCTGTCTTTCTGTGATATTTTCGTTCTTTTGAAAGTTATGCTCTTTAGAGTAAAAAGTTAGTGTGCATCTATGGCTTTTTTCATTTAAATGGTCTTCGTTCACCAGAGCTTGTGCTTAGGAAAAGATGATTTATAAAAATTAACTGCGCATTGTGTTTGCTTTTCCCGTTTCTCCAAAATTTTAACTTTTGGATAGGCACACGTTACATACAGGTGGCAAAGGGTTAAGTTGGGGGAGTGAAGATTCGTAAACGGTATTCGTGAGTTCGTGTGTTTGGTGTTAATCAACAACACGCACAGGTGATCAGAACGGCTTCACCAGACCCAAACCATTTGGAGAGGATTTGGCCGTATAAATGTCGAATGAACCAATCAGAAGGCGGGAACACTATACGTCCAAGGTAAAGGGAGAGATATTTTTCACGATCACATGAGGAACCGTTAGCCCTGTAGTTAGTACCCGCATCGGCCCTTGGCTCTTTTTGGTCATGATTAATGACCTCGCTATCTCGAGCAACCCCCTTTCTGGTATGTGGAAATTTGCCCACGATACCACGGTTTCAGAAATTGTTCCCAAGTCCAGTGCAACAAAGATACAAGACACAGTGGATCTTGTCCTTCAAATTGAAGGACATGATCAAAAAATTGATCATTAATTCAAACTGACATGATCAAAAAATGATCATAAATTCAAACTGAACTCGTTGAAGTGCAAGGAACTCCGCATAAACTTTCGAAGGAAACCAAACGAGGTGCATTACCACGTAGATAATGTTACTGTGAAAGCGTCTCAGCGAATCTATTTGCCAAGCAACTTAAGCGCGCTGGCATTGACTACACATCTACAATTCACTTCTACTGCGCATGTATTCGTTCTGTCTTAGAAAATGCCCCTCAAGCTTTCCATTCTAGCTAACCAGTCTACTTGTCTGATTAAATCGAGAGGGTTCAGAAGCGAGTTTTAGGGATCATTCCATTCTTATCCAGAGGCATCGTATAAAAAACCGCCAGAAGATGCAAATCTGAAAACACTCTTTGATAGGCGAGAAGAGTTATGCGTAAGTCTACTCAATCAGATCAAAGAGAGTAATGGCAAGCATAAACTAGCTGACCTGCTACCTGCGCGCAATGACGCCTCTCAGTACAACCTAAGGAATAAGCGAATGTTTGCTATGCCCGGTATCAAAATCAAAAGGTTCGAAATTCCTTCATAATGCATTATACAGCAAAAGAGCAAATGTAAATCTAAGTAGGGTTATTGTTAATAATTTTTTTAATTTTTTATGTTTAGAATTTATTATTATACGATTTATATCTTTCGTAATATATGCTTTTCAAATTATTATAAATTACGTACATTGTGCAAGTAATTCAATTACTAGCTGCTAGTTGTGATTTTAATAAAAATAATAAACATTTCTTTCTTGATTCCATTCGACTACTTCAAAATGAACTCAAATGTCGCCAAAAAAAAAAACACCAGCCGCCTTATGGTGATTGCTAAGAGAAAAAAAGTTAACCACCAATTTTGTTAAACTCTCCTTAAATGTTTCCTACCAACGTTTGTTTCGTAAAATACAATTTAAAAAATAGGTCACCAAGCATATTTAAAAGATATGGGGGCCAAGCTTATCGCACTTAAGCCCGTACTGGCGCTAATCAGGCGAATCCTTTCATCTGTTCGCGGTACAATTTGAGGTAGCTGGAAACAAGCTTTTAAAAGCCACACTTGAAAAAAACTTGATAGGTAGAAAGTCTCGAGCGTATGGAACAATTTGATATATAATTTGTGAAACAATCACGCGGTTTTTAGCGACATCGACTCAAAACATTCCTCGAGTCGTTGCTTTCAGGGTTATAATTTGCATCCTCAAGTAACGGGCTGCCCTGTACGCTTTTAGCTATATCTTTTTCCCCCTCGATGCATTTTTTTAATTTCTCCAATTTGAAGGGTATAATTTACACACAAAACTTATGAAAAAGACCAAAGAAAAAAGAAACCACTATGCTAAAGACCATATCACAAGGAGGGTCACTGGTTCTTTAGTATATTTACTGCTTTGTGTAACCCTCGTTAGATAAAGTAATTATTATTATTATTATTATTATTATTATTATTATTATTATAAGGAGCCGCCACAAATAAACTCTCTGAAGCGCGGGAAAACATCATTGACGAAGACTCTTTGGTTTCAGTTTTGCATCTGATTGGTTGAGAGAGTGGCGAGTTTTCTTAAACCAACGGAGAATTAAATTGGAGACAACTGCTCTAATTTACTGAAATCGCAATAAGAAATGAGATGATAAAATTAGTTACTTCTATCTGCGACGTGTCTCAAAGGTGAGTGAGCTTACCGGTTTCATCAAATTCCTATCAAGTTTGTGTTGGTTAAAATTTTAGTGTCTGGCAATGTTAACAAACATTGTCTACAGCTGTGATAGCTGTACGCCATTTTAAACAGCAATCCTTTTTCGTGCTGTGGTTTGCCTCCCCTTTTCCTTCTTGCTGAAGAAATTCAGGGATTCACTATTTCTTGATAACTGGGCTTTTTGAATCCAAAAATGTCATAGTCTTTTGCGTATATATTCTGCAGTCGTGTGAATTCTTCTTGTGATATTCCTGAATAGAAAGTCTTCATCTTCGTTTGTGATCCTTGTCCTTCGGGTGCAGCTTCGATATTTGGGAATGTAACCTCTTCATCAGCTCCCATCAACATAAGAGCGAGGTCAGCATCTGCTTTGATATTATCATAAAAGCCAACGAAGTCATAATTTATATCACACGGAGCGCATAAATTATGCTGACGATCCCAGTGTTCATCATGAGAGCTAACAGGCGTAGTAATCGCGAAATTTGCGAATTCCTTAAATGTGGGATAATGTGGAGTTAACCCTGTAGAGTTCTTCCGCATCCTCTTGATGATGTTTAGGCCGGTGCTGTAGTAAAATCCCCTTCTAGGGGGATCAACGGGTGCAAATTTACTCCGGTAGGCTGACAGAAATCGCTCCATAGGTTCGCGAACAAATGCAATCTTTTTGTATGTTTTTAACATATGATTTACTACTGTAGCGTTTGAATAATGTCTCAAAAAGCGTAACTTTCCTGAATCATGCGAAGTTTCGTGGGAGATATCTTCCGACGAGTTGAAATGTCCATCTAAAACGTGAAAAATTCGTTTCCAGTTGCTACATGCTACTTTAGGAACGAAACAGAAGAGTGTTTTGTAACGCTCGGACACGATAAGGTGATGTTTGACGACATATTGAATAGGTTTTCTTCTACCTTGCTTGGTACAAGCAGAAGAATTCCAAGGCCGATATCTTTCCTCTAAAAGTCTGGTCTGAAAAAAGCGAAATTAAAAATGATTTAAGTTGATGAACATTCTCAACAAGGATGGAACATTTAAGGCTATAAATGGCTAAAACAGGGATTCGTCACGAATCGATTCGTGAGTACTGCTTTCAAAACAAGTCTTTGTGTCCCAATTTGTCACTGCAATCATCGCATTTGTGCGACTTGCTTCGGGGACAAAATTATGTGTCAGGGATAACTGTATGATACCTAAAGACACCAAGGGAACGTATAAACATGGTCATATTTTTGATTCCATAGAGAGAGACTGAGAAGGAAGGAACCAAAATTATTCTTTCGAACTATTTTTTAAGGTGAATATGAACAATTCTCAAATTCGGCACCCACGCTGCGGGAGTTGCGCGTGATATACAGCTACTGCACCATTATTAGTTACATGTAATGTAAATCCAAACTTTCTGGCCAATTTTTTTGGTATATTCAACTGACACTATTGTAAGTTTTGGTTAAAATGTTACTAAGCTTTAGAAATAAATTTTACAGTTTAACATTTAAATACCACTAACTAAAACAAAGAGAGAATATATCGTTCCATTTGCCACTCCACGTAGCTAGAGAATTGGTTGTAAGTGTGGTAAGAAATGGTTGACATTTTCATCTGCTCGTACCCGCAAGTCTCTAAAATTTGGGATCTTGAGCGGGCAGTTTTTGCAGAACGATTGCAGTTTCAAGAACACGAAGGGCGAGTAATAAAAAAAACCCTAGTTTCCCCTAAGGATTTTAAACCTCCTTCTTTAACGAAATTGTGGTTGGAGGCTTTCCCAACCAGCAAAAGGAAAGTCAGTCGTTGGCCATCTGAGCAAGGTGACGGTAGATTTATGTGTGACTTGCGTTCTGTGTACTACTGGGAAAGACTCTCTGTTTGGAACAAATTTTTAATTATGTTTTCGACAAAACTGCTCTTCAAGACATGAGCCCAGTGTGAAAAAGGTAAGTCGTGCAGAAAATGGCCTTTCTCTTCTCTCGGGGAATGACCCTTGTCTCTAATCCTAAGCCATTAATCTGTTAAGGATAAGTTTCGTTCACTTTTTCCTTTGTCTATTTTTGTCTTGGACATGTGTTTTAATGATTGCGGGATTTCAGCGAGGTTAAGTATAGTTTTATTTCAGTTAGGAAAAACATTTTATTCCAGAACAGTCTTTTCTCTCGGCAAAGGGTTTTTGAATTGTTGTACTTCAGTAAAACAGGTTTATAGAGTTACTTTGGATTGAAAATGAGCGCAAATGAAACCGAAAAGTTGAAAATTGGTCGCATTCGATTTGTGTGAAAATACTGAGAGACATAAATCCGAAAGTTAGCACTCCTTTAAGATTATATTGTTTTAAGTACAATTGATAACTTTAAAAATCACAATTTTTTTTTTCAAAGTAATGATATTCTGCGGGAGAGCGTAATGAATTCCAAAACCAAAGGTTTGAAAATAGATATGGATTTTATAGACCAGCAGGTCTGCTTCGGGTGTAAAAATGACATGTTTTGATCGAGAATGGGACCAGATTCATCCTCATAGCAAGAATTTTGACGAGTAGAAAATTTACCCCCACTCGCTGAATTTCAATTAACTACTTACCAGTGCCTCTCTTTTCATCTGTTTGATATTCTGGGAATCTGTTAAAATTCAATTGAAATTTATTAGAAATCTAGGTGTTGATAAAGGGAGTTTGCAAAATGCAACCGTTCTACTATCACCTCAAAAAAAAAAATAAATGATCGAAATTATAACGAATTATTAAACAGTCGCGTTAACGTTAAGCTAAGGGTTGTTTTGACGTACGTCAGAGCAAAGTCGTACTTCAACCGTATCTTCCTCTTGCATGTCTACTCTAGATTTCAAATTTAATTTAAGAAGCGTTATTTTGTTGATGATAAAGTTTTGTCTATGCAGTTAAAAGGAAATTACAGTTTTAATTTGCTGTCTCGGTAGTTTCAAACGCGCAGCTCAAAAAATAAAAAGTGATGGAATTTCAGTTCAAACAAAAACAATATCAACAACGACAACTCAACGTTTGCTTTAATATTGTGACAACAAAAAACGCTAACGAAGACGTTTAACTTTCTAACATATACATGAAGTGACTGACTCGCCATCTAAATATTAAAAGGGACAATAACACTGTTTTAACGAGATCAACTAATAACCCTAACCAAGACAGAAGCATAAATTCGTAATTGGTCAAAATATATATTTACGATGTGCGCTGAGAATGCAACCAATATTCAGTCGTGCAGCAGTCTAAGCAAGCACTTCAGTCGAAAAAGTGTTTTAAGAAATGGTTCACATTTTCATCTGCTCGCACCCACAAGCCTTAAAAATTTGGGATCTTGAGCGAGCAGTTTTTCAGAGCGATTGCAGTTCCAAGCACACGAAAAGTATGGTCGAGAAACAAGATTGCCAGGCGTTTGAAATATGAATAAATTTCTCTACACTTTCGCTTATCGGAGAGAGAGCTTTCACTCTATCGGTAATAGAAAACAGGGCAAAGAGTTAATAGAATACGGGGCCATTTTTTACAAGTGTCCCTGAAATGGCTTTAAAGCCCGTCTGTGAAAGTCGAGTGTTTCAGGCTTACTACATAATGTCAAAACAATACAAGTGCAATCAAACAAATTAGCGGAGAATTGAAAGCGAGATAATTATCTTGATAGCGTTGAATAACGAGAAAGTTCTTTACTATGGATGGTTGTCACTTTAGGCACTGAAATTGACTTAGTCAAAAAAATGGGCGAAAGTACTGATTCATTTTTCGTTTCGTTGGGAGGCATTGTCGGTTCGTCAGGTCGGCAGTGGACAAGACCACTGGGTGTGGTGCGAGTTAAACAGAAACAAATGTTATGGTAACTTACCGTTAACACTTCGATTTGTTTCAAAAATTACTGAATAAAATGCCCCTGCAAGGACATGCACCATCAGAATGACGAATGTAAGTTTTGCGAAGTTCCTTAACGAACAACGCATTTTGGAATTATGTACGTACTTCTGCAACCTGTCTTTGATTTAATAAGAAAGGTTCCTTCTCAATCAATGCACAACTCTATCGGTGGAATGGCACTTAGTATTGATCAAGGTCATGCCTTCGATATATCTTTAAGTGCTCTCTGGCTCACTCACGTTTCAGGGGAAGAAATGGCTTATGTGGGTCCTACCCAATCAGAGAGCAGTATTTTGGAGGCATTTCAGGTAGCCCAATCATTATATAAACCAGTCAGGAAGCCGCACTTGTTCCATGTGATCGCCTGGAGAAAACATGGCGGTTGTTAAGGCACATAGCAGTTTCGAAGGGAAAACGAGATAAAACACGCATCAATAGAAATTTCACCAGGAAATCAAATTTCTGAATGCTCTAAAGACTCAGTAAATTTTCAGTACAATCAAATTGACAGAATGGCCAGGCACCTTTTCGAGACTTTGTGATGAGTACGTGCAAGTCTGTCGAAGGATAGCAAGATATTTGGCACTGAAACCGCCCAAACAATACAAATGTATTAAGTCACTGAAGAATACTTAGTGTATCTGACCATTCCCATGTAAGTACATGGTAAAGTGCTCACCAACACATTCATTTTTTAACTACTTATGCAACATCGCGGTCTCTTCAACAATTGCACAAGTGCTACCGTCGCTTTCGAGAGCGCGAATGGTGAACACAACCCGAAATAAGCGGCACAAATTAGCAAACCACATGTCAATTATTTTAGAAATTTAACTCGACGGTCACCTTGCCATACTTAATATAGAGATCATACCTGGATATTGCTTCTTGTTGTAAACTGTTTGGCGAATGGCATGGGATCATATTGGATAATATTGTAGTGGGGGTCACTTTGCTTACCGAGTGACGCAACTTAAAAGATGAAATGGCCATGTAAGGAATTATGACAGTAGCGATCCATTCCTATCTATCGATCCATATCCTATCTATCGATCTATATCACTTGCGAGTCCGGGTCATTTTTGGAACTCTACACTTCATCATGATGACATTTATCCACGATCGGCAAACAAAACTTTTTCCTACTTGCGCAAACATTTTGTGGCATTGCATTTTTTGCGGTCAATCAGCGGTCAGTATCTAACGCACTGCTGTCGTGACTTTTCATACTCATCTGTTATTCATTTTACAAAGAATCTATCCGTAGAAAGTTCCAGCTAATGCAGACCCACAAGACTGGAAAATCGAGAGATATCACGAAAGTTACCGGAATTAAGAAAAGAATTACGATGGCGATCTGGCCATGCAAAAAGTTGCAAAAGTAGCGGCCCAGCCTTGGGGATCACTTACAATTCCAGGATCACTTGCAGTCCCGCAATTATTTGATAAGTGAACACTTCGTTATCGTACCATTTATCCACGATCAACAACCAGAACTGATTTACCTTTTAAAAGAAAGCTACTGTTGGAGGAATTTTGGTTCTTGTGCCAGTCAGTCATTTCCGGACTCATGATACGGAAGCCATTCCTCAACAGCGCTGTCGTGTACCTACGTGTACTGCACTTACTAGAGAACAAATATCGCGCGAAAAGAGTACACATTACTTGCAATATTGTACGTTTATTTGGTCACTTTGTTATTTTGTACTGTAAAAATGCCTGTTTAACCAGTCAGCTGCGCGCGCTACGCTTCTTTATCCGCTTTGCTTTTCCCCGCTCATGAGAAATCATGAGCAGAAATATATAGCAGAAAAAAAGCAGTTGGATAATACATATCTTATTAGACGTTTTGCTGTGTAGTATCGCTGAGTATTTTAAATTGTTGTTTGTATTTTGACTCGTCATACGGGCTCGTCAAAATACGGCACAATTCGTTAAAACACACATGTTGTTCGCCAGCCGGTAAGTCCGTATTGGGAAAAACTTTGCCCGAGGTCTTGAAAGAGGGCAAAGTTTTCCCTTTACAGATCGACCTTGGCTGGTGAATAACATTTTTAATATGTTTTTAAACTCAACAAAATTCTTTTCAAAATAACCCGAATGATTTAGGGCTGTAATTACGGCAAGATCTTTCATAAACTTAACAAATATTAAGCGAGTAATTTAAGCTATAAGTAGGTAAAATAGTGGTGATGCAAGTTAAAGAGAGGCTTCACCGAAACATTTTCATTTGCTTAAGGATAAAGGTGATTTAAAAGGCTTCCAAACGAACTTTGAAACATTATTTTTACAAGTATCTGTCACAATCTGACACCTGTCAATTAGAGAGCGCGTAAGATAAAAAAGCGCATAAGATAAAAAAGCGCATGTGCACCTTTAAATCCTAAATCTGGTATTTCCTCTATTAAAACTAAATTCGAATAAGACACTTCAACTAGACACAAGGGGATTTAATGCGGCTTTTTCTCGTTGAATTCCCTTAGTTTCTGCTGTCCAGTTAACGGTACAAATGTCCACATTGAACGGACCTAGAAAGACCCATCGAAAGCGTATTTGTAGTACACTCTCACTACGAACAAATTGTCTGAGAGAATTAAAATATCAGCTGGAAACCACTCCACTTCGCGTCGTGGTTTCCTACGCTTATCTCGTGTTCTCCCAACCTCCCGCGTGTTTACATCAGGTTATGTAAACACGGAAACCATTTTACATTTCTTCACTGTCAACCGAAGTAATTTAAGAGAGAGAAAAGAGAGGACTAATAAGTTATTTATCGGCTTTAAGTAGTAACCGACGTCTTTGCTTAAAAATACTACCCAGTCGGAAAAACGAGATAAATTGTGAAAAATGGCAGCGAAATGGCAGAAAGCTTCTCAGGTCTCTCTCAAAGAATAAGTTCTGCCTTCTTGGATGTACACATTATGTTTCTTCCGTTTTGTTGTGTCTATTCGCTTCATTTGTCACAATTTTTTTTGGTCTAAGGAAACAGAGAATAATACACGGGCGCGCATCGATATGGGATTTCTCTTCTTGTATTTAACTCGACATCTCACAGGTGAGCACAACAAATGAGTGAGATATTGAGCTAAACACGGGGAGAGAAATTTCATAACTACAAGCAACCAATCACTATTATTTTGTTTATTATGTACACAATAGGCCTTTGCTGAAAAGAAAAGGAAAGCCGACTTTATTAAGACACGAAACGAATAAGGATTCACAATCCGCCAAAAAAAGTCGTAAAGTGCGAAGGCAACAAGGCTCAAGATGAAAAAATGCGTTGAATCATTACAAAAAAAAATGGGCGTAACTTATAATTCACAAATTCTTAGTTATAGACTTTTCCGTACCTCAGAAGAAATTTGCTCAAATACACGGCCAAAGTCGACCGGCGCCAAATCTTCCGGTTGCTGATTTTAGCTCAGCCACGAGAAATATTCTAACCAAAGCCAAGTAACTTTTCGTATTTTGGTTTTTTCCACTTCTAGGAAATTTTGAACGTCAGTGTCTGTAAGCTATACAAACTTTCAGTATTGTTAGCGGCCATAATTCAAGAAAAATTTCAACAAACAACCTTAGATTGAGGATGTTGAATGATTTGCCATTAATTCATTGATTAACCTGACAGAGTGGCGCGAACACACGTAAAAAATTATCGTAATTTTACACGTTTGCTCTTATGACTTTTATCAAGGCTAGAAATCCATGAAAAACACCGCAGTTTACATCACAAGAATATATATCACTTGTTACTTATCAAGAGTTTAATTACCTAGGAATTCGCAACTGAAAATACGTCAACATGTATTGTTTACTAACAGCTAAATTTTAATTCACTGATTAACCTGACAGAGTGGCGCGAACACGCGTAAAAAATTATCGTTATTTTACACGTTTGCTCTTATGACTTTTATCAGGACTGGAAATCTATGAAAAATACTGCAATTTACATCACAAGAATATATATCACTTGTTACTTATCAAGAGTTTAATTCGCAACTGAAAATACATCAATATGTGATGTTTACTAAGCTGAATAAAACTAAGCCTCACAATAATAATAGTTTTTTTAGTTAATAGTTTTTGAGATGGTCCGGCTGTATTTACAAATTTAGTGGAAATTAAGGATTTATTCATTAAGGTTGAGATTAGCCACATTGTTCCAACTCCGTTGGTAAAAACTAAGCCTCACAATAATAATAGTTTTTTTGGGAAATAGTTTTTGAGACGGTCCGGCTGTATTTACAAATTTAGTGGAAATTAACGATTTATTCATTAAAGTTGAGATTAGCCGCATTGTTCTAACTCCGTTGGTACCATCTCACTAAGAGACAGTTATAAAATTTTGAGTTCCCCCAAATAGCAATTGAAGACATCCATCATGGTTGTTAAAGCGGTCCTTTTGCCTTTAATTTGGTATTTATCTTAAAGACAATTAGCTTTGAGCTTCACACAAAAGTCGTTAAAATCACACTTAGCGATCAACAAACGTTCCCTTTGCTTTTGTCTACTTTTTCGTTTATCGCACTTTGTAATAGGCATTGCACAATACAGTGCTGTCGGACCTTGTTATACCTGTCGCATTTTGTAATATAATTGTCGCCTGGCGCACTTAGTAAGTATAGGAAATCGTATGAACCCGCTCGTGCATTTCGTGATTTATGGGTACGAGTGACCATAAATCACGAAATGCACGAGCAGGTTCATACGATTTTTTATTTATTATATTCTCGACAAAATTACTCCATCGCGCTACTCTGCACGCCTTACGTACTACAAAAAACACTTCAATGGGTTTCAAAATGCTCACATGTTTTATTTGAACCAATCAAAAATGTAATGTTGTGACAGGTAAATCAAGCGTGAAGTTCTTGAAGACAAAGCAAACCGGCTGTCAGCCATTTCTTATAATTTGTTGTTCAAATTTGGCGCTTCCCCGGTGATTCCATGGCAACTTCTCCGTATTGCACTCTATAACCTCTATTGCACTCTATAACCTATTTATGCATTCATCATTGACCAATCAGAAACGCGATATTTTGTTGAGTATATAATAATAAAACTTATCCTACTTTGTAATAAAAAAGCTGTAGCACCTTGTAATAACAGACCATTACACTTGGTAAGCCAATTTATAAAGTGAAAGGGAAGCAGAACTGCGTAAATTCCCAAACGGCTGTTGTGTTAGTCATTCATAAAACTGAAACAACGTGACGTTGGTTCAGTTTTACAAATGACTTTGATGGGGAACGCTAGACTACAATTGACCAATAAACTCGCGTGGTGCTGTAGGTGTTTTCCAGTGTCAAGCGGTACTATTAAGGTAGAAGCAATTCTACTAAAAATTATTTCCTTACCGATATCCTCCTGGTTCAGTTTTCTTAATAGCCGCAGCATTTTTGGCATCAACATCACTGCATAGAATGCACCAGCAATTACCAACCCTATCAAAAGGATTCTTCTGAGTTTTACGATAGCCCTTATTGGAAAACTCATCACTTAACTCGATATTCTTGCAACCTCTCTTTGTTTCGATGGAAGGGGTCTTCCCAGTTGATATTAACGCACACTTAAGCTGACGCCGCGGGAGGGAAGATTCGTAAATGGTAATTGTGAGTTCGTGTGTTTCGTGTCAGCAACACACACCGGTGATCAGAACCTTTGATCAGCAAAGTGCGATACTTCACCGGAACCAAACCACTCAGAGGGGATCTGAGCATATAAATGGCGAATGAACCAATCAGATGGCGGGACCGCTATACGTCCAAGACAAGGGGAGAGATATTTTCCACGATCACGTGAGGAACCGTTAGCTTTAGCAACTTAAGAGTAAACCTCGATGGTTGATCCAAACTCCTCATTTAATCCATAAATTATTTCACATTGGCACAAAAGGACATTCAATGCTCTTTTCAACACGAATCCGTTGCTCATCAAGTAACTTCAACAATAGAGAATTTGATTCCATTCGACTACTTCAAAATGAACTCTAGCGTAGAAAAAAAAACTAGCCTCAAGGTGATTCCTCAGAAAAAGCAATTTGTTTAAGCTCTTCTTAAATGTTTCCTACCAACGTTTGTTTCGGAAAATACAATTTAAAAGATAGGTCACCGTGCATATTTAAAAGATATGGTGGGCCAAACTTACCTCATTTAAGCCTGTACTGGCACTAATCACGCGCGTCATTTCATCGGTTCACGGCACAATTTGAGGTAGCTGGAAACAAAGGTTTTCAAGCCACACTTGAAAAAAAACTTGATAGGTAGGAAGTGTTGAGCGAATGGAACAATTTTACGTATAATCTGAGGAAAAATTGCGCAGTTTTTCACGACATTGACTCGAAACGTTTTTCGAGTCGTTGCTTTCAAGGTTATAATTTGCATCTTCAAGTAACGGGCTTAGTGCACGCTTTTAGCCATGTCTTTTTTCCCCTTTAATGAATTTTTTTAATTTCTCCAATTTAAAGGGTATAATTTGAACATCAAACTTATGAAAAAGACCAGAGAAAAAAGGAAAAAAAAAACCATCATGTTAAAGATCATATCACAAGGAGCCGCCACAAACAAACTGACTAAGGCGCGGGAAAACGCAAGACTCGTTTTGTTTCAGTTTTGCATCTGATTGGTTAAGGGAGGGGCACGAGTTTTTTGTAGACCAATGAAAGAAATTGTTTTAATTTACTGTAGAGATTAGATGTTAAAAATAGTTTCTTCTATCTGCGACACGATTCTTTGTCTCAAAGCTGAGTTAACTCGATCGGTGGAATCGCACTTGGTGTTGATCAAGGTCATGTCTTCGATATATCTTTACGTGCCCTTTGGCCACTCACCTTTCAGGAGAAGAAATGTTTTATGTGGACCCTACCCAATCAGAGAGCAGTATTTTGGAGGCATTTAAGGTAGCTCAACCATGATATAATCAATCAGGAAGCCGCTCTTGTTCCATGTGATCGCCGGGAGAAAACATGGCGGTTGTTAGAGCATATTGCAGTGTCGAGGGGAATACGAGATAAACACGCATCAATAGAAATTTTACCAGGAAATAAAATTCTGAGCGTTCTAAAGACTCAGTAAATTTTCAATACAATCAAATTGACAGAATGGTACCTTTTCGAAACCTTGTGATGAGTACGTGCAAGTCTGACGAAGGATAGAGAGATATTTGGCACTGTAACCGCCCAAACAGCACAAATATATTAAGTCACTGAAGAATACTTAGTGTATTTGACCATTTCCATGTAAGTACATGGTATAGTGCTCACAAACACATTCATAATTCAACTACTTATACTACATCGCGGTCACTTCAACAATTGCACAAGTGCTACGGTCGCTTTCGAGAGCGCTAATGGTGAACACAACGCGAAGAAAGTCGCACAAATTAACGAGCCACATGAAATTTTTTTAAAAAATTTAACTCGACCCACCCTACACCTACACTAGTATCGCTGAGTATTTTAAATCGTTGTTTGTATTTTGACTCATCATACAGGCTCGTCAAAATACCGCACAACTCGTTACAATACACATGTTATTCTCCAGCCGGGAAGTTCGTATTGGGAAAAACTGTGCCCAAGGTCTTAAAAGAGGGCACAGTTTTTCCCTTTACGGACCGACCTAGGCTGGTGAATAAAATTTTTATTTTTTTTAAAACTCAACGAAATTCTTTACAAAAGAACCCAAATGATTTAGAGCTGTAATTACGGCAAGACCTTCCATAAACTGAACAAATTTTAAGCGAGTGAATGGTAGTTAAAATAGAGGTAATTAGGGAGAGGCTTCACCGAAACATTTCCATTTGTGTAATAATAAAGGTGGTTTAAAAGGCTTCCAAACGAACTTTAAAACATTATTTTTATAAGTATCTGTCACAATCTGACAACGACACTTTTGCTCATACAAATTCATTTCGAGACCAATATTTTTCTGTCAACTGAAGGGATTGGGGAGAGAGAAAAGAAGGGATTAATAAGTCATTTGTCTGCTTAAGGTAGTGACCGACGTCTTTGCTTAAAAATACTGCCCAGTCGGAAAAACGAGATAAATCTTTGAAAAATGGCAGCGAAAGTAAGAATGTACTCGGCGACTCATGAAAGTGTTACCGTGCTCGTGGGCAGAGATAGGAAAGTACGTACCGCGCTAAGAACCAATCAGATTGCAGGATTCGTTAACGTGCCCTCCTAGCAAAAAATAATCAGCGATACTACACACCAAAACGTTTAATAAGATATATTTACTCGTACGTTTGACAAACACCCGCGGCAGGTATAGGCAAAGATAATGAAACAAATAGCTTATGGCTCACAAACAGCGTAAGCGTAGTCATGCAGATAGATACTGTTTGAACATTTGTGACATTTTCACAGAAAGCTTCTCAGGTCTCTCTCAAAGAATAAGTTCTGCCTTCTTGGATGTGCACATCATGTTTCTTCCGTTTTGTTGTGTCTATTTGCTTCATTTGTCACAATTTTTTTTTCGGTTTAAGGAGACAGAGAATAATACACGGACGCCCATAGATATGGTATTTCTCTTCTCGTATTTAACTCGATATCTCACGGGTGAGCACAGAAAACGAGTATCGAGTTGAACACGAGGAGAGAAATTTCATAACTACATGCAACCAAGGATTATTTTGTTTATTATGAACACAACAGACCTCTGCTGAAAAGAAAAGCCGACGTTATTCAGGCATGAAAAGAATAAGGATTCGCAATCCGCGAAAAAAATTCGTAAAGTGCGAAGGCGACAAGGCTCAAGATGCGTTGAATCATTACAAAAACAAAAAATGGGCGTAACTTATAATTCACAAAGTTCGTAGTTATCGACTTTTTCAATACCTCAGAAGAAATATGCGTAGTTACACGGCCAAAATCGACCGGTGCGAAATCATTCGGTTGCTGATTTTAGCTCAGCTACGACAAATACTCTCAGCAAAGCCATGTAACTTTCGGTTTTTCTTCTCGTATTTTAGGTTTTTTCCGCTTCTTGGGAAGTTTGAACGTCAGTGTCTGTAAGCGATACAAACTTTTCAGTATTGTTAGCAGCCATAATTCGAAAAAAATTTCGACAAACAACCTTGGATTGAGGATGTTGAACGATTTGCCGTTAATTCACTAATTAACCTGACAGAGTGGCGTGAACACGAGTAAAAAAATTATTGTAATCTTACACGTTTGCTCTTATGACTTTTATCAGGGCTAGAAATCCATGAAAAACACCGCAGTTTACATCACAAGAATATATATCACTTGTTACTTATCAAGAGTTTAATTACCTAGGAATTCGCAACTGAAAATACGTCAACATGTATTGTTTACTAACAGCTAAATTTTGATTGAAGCTAAGCCTAATAATGAAATAGTTCTTGAGACGGTCCGGCTGTATTTAAAAATTGGAATATAAGGATTTACTTACCTAAGCTTGAGATTAGCCACATTGTTCTGATTCCGTCGTTACCATCTCACTAAGAGACAATTTAAAATTTTGTGCTCCACCATATAGCAATTGAAGATCCTCATCGCTGGTTAATAAAACGGTCCTTTTCCCTTAATTTAGTATTTCTCTAAGAGACAATTACATTTGAGCTTCCCACAATGGTCGCTGAAAACACACTAAGCGATCAACAAACGTTGCTACTTGTCTAGTTTTTGTCCATCGAAGCTTGTAATCGTCGCACAATAAAATACTGTCGTACTTTGTTATACCTGTCGCATTTTGTAATAAAATTGTCACACTTTTTAATAACTGGCGCACTTGGTAATAACACTTGTCCCACTTTGTAGTAAAAACGCTGTCGCACCTTGTAATAACAGACCATATGCATCACACTTGGTAAGCCATTTTAAAAAAGCGAATTGTTGTTGTGTTGTTTTAGGTTTTATGAATGACTTTGATAGGGAACGTTAGACTGCAATTGACCAATAAACTAGCGTATTGCTAGAGGTGTTTTCCAGTGTCAAGCGGTACTATTAAGGTAGAAGTTATTCTGTTGAAAACTATTTCCTTACCGATATCCTCCTGGTTCACTTTTCTTAACAGCCGCAGCATTTTCGGCATCAACATTACTGCATAGAATGCACCAGCAATTACCAACCCCATAAAAAGGATTCTTCTGAGTTTTACGATAGCCCTTATTGGAAAACTCATTACGTAATTCGATATTCTTGCAACCTCTCCTTGATTCCATAGAAGGAGTCTTCCCAGTTGATATTAACGCACACTTAAGCTGACGGAGGGAAGATTCGTAAATGGTAATGGTGAGTTCGTGTGTTTCGTGTCAATCAGCTACACGCACAGGTAATCAGAACCTTTGATCAGCAAAGTGCGATACTTCACCAGAACCAAACCACTCAGAGGGGATCTGGGCGTATAAATGTCGAACGAACCAATCAGAAGGCAGGACCGCTATACGTCCAAGACAGGTGGAGAGATATTTTCCACGATCACATGAGGAGCCGTTAGCCTTGGCAACTTAAGAGTAAACCTCGATGGTTGATCCAAACTCCTCATTTAATCCATAAATTATTTCACATTGGCTCAAAAAGGGCATTCAAAGCTCTTTTCAACATGAATCCGTTGCTCATCAAGTAACTTCAACAATAGAAAATTTGATTCCATTCAACTACTTCAAAATGAACTCTGGCGTCGCAAAAAAAACCATTCTCAAGGTGACTCCTCAGAAAAAACCAATTTGTTTAAGCTCTTCTTAATTGTTTCCTACCAACGTTTGTTTCGAGAAATACAATGTCAAAGATAGGTCACCGTGCATAGTTAAAAGATATGGTGGACCAAACTTACCTCATTTAAGCCTGTACTGGCGCTAATTACGCGCGTCATTTTATCGGTTCACGGCACAATTTGAGGTAGCTGGAAACAAAGGTTTTTAAAGACACACTTGAAAAAAACCTTGATAGATAGAAAGTCTCGACCCTATCCAATCAGAGAGCAGTATTTTGGAGGCATTTAAGGTAGCTCAACCATGATATAATCAATCAGGAAGCCGCTCTTGTTCCATGTAATCGCCGGGAGAAAACATAGCGGTTGTTTGGGCACATTGCAGTGTCGAGGGGAATACGAGATAAACACGCATCAATAGAAATTTTACCAGGAAATAAAATTCTGAACGTTCTAAAGACTGAGTAAATTTTCAATACAATCAAATTGACAGAATGGCCAGGCACCTTTTCGAGACCTTGTGATAACGGAGTACATGCAAGTCTGTCGAAGGGTAGCGGGACATTTGGCACTGAAACCGCCCAAACAAGACAAATATATTAATTCACTACAGAATACTTAGTGTATTTGACCATTTCCATGTAAGTATATGGTATAGTGCTCACAAACATATTCATTTTTCAACTACTTATGCAACATCGCGGTCTCTTCAACAATTGCACAAGTGCTACGGTCGCTTTCGCGAGCGCGAATGGCGAACACAACGTGAAGAAAGCGGCACAAATTAACGAGCCACATGTGAATTTTTTTAAAATTTTAACTCGACCTACATCTTGCCATATTTAATATAGAGATCATGCCTGGATATTGGTTCTTGTTATAATATGTTTGGCGAATGGCTTGGGATCGTATAGGATAATATTGTAGTGGTGTCACTTTGCTTAAGTATTATGAAAATTTAATGTTTCTGATTGTGAATACATTTTGTGGCATGGTATGTTTGTGGAAAATCAGTGACAAGTATCTAAAGCCCTTCTTTCCATACTTATGTGTTATTCCTTTAACAGAGAATCTTTCAACGGTGGAAAGTTTCAGCTAATGCCGGCCCACAAAACTGCAAAATAGAGAGAAATCACGAAATTTCCGGAATTTCAAAATGGCGACAGATGAGATGGCCATGTAAGGAATTATGATAGTGGCGTTCCACTCCTATTCGGGGATAACTTGCGAGTCCGGTTCATTTAATTTGTGGAACTCTACACTTCGCAATGATAACTTTTATCCAAGATCAACAAACAAAACTTTTTCCTACTTGCGCAAAACTTTTGTAGTATTGCATTTTTTGTGGTCAATCACGGGTCAGTATCCTTGAACGCACTTCTATCGTGACTTTTCATACTCATCTGTTATTCATTTTACAAAGAATCTTTCAACCGTGGAAAGTTTCGGCTAATGCAGACCCACAGGACTGGAAAATCGAGAGATAAAACGAAAGTTACTGGAATTAAGAAGAGAATTACGATGGGCGATCTGGCCATGCAAAAAGTTGCGAAAGCAGCGGTCCAACTTGGGGATCGCTCACGATTCCAGGACTGACTTGCAGTCCCGCGATTATTTGCGAGGTGTACACTTCACTATGTTAAATTTTATCCACGATCAACAACCAGAACTGATTTACCTTAAGAAGGCTACTGTTGGAGGAATTTTGGTTCTTGTGCCAGTCAGTGATTTCCTGACTCATGATCATTTACAGAAGCCATTCCTCAACAGCGCGCTTCATTCTATAAATCAAGCACGCTGTCGTGTACCTGCATGCTATCATCCCACTGCACTTAGAAGAGTACAAATAACGCGTGATTAGAGTACACATTACCTGGAGTATTGTACGGTTATTTAGCCAGTTGGTTATTTTGTACTGTAAAAATGCCTGTTTAACCAGTCAGCTGCGCGCGCTACGCATCTTCATCCGCTTTGCTTTTCCCCCCTTATGAGAAATGAGCAGAAATACTTAGTAGAAAAAAAAGCAGCTGGATAATACATATCCTGTTAGACGTTTTGCTGTGTAGTATCGCTGAGTATTTTAAATCGTTATTTGTATTTTGACTCGTCATACAGGCTCGTCAAAATACCGCACAACTCGTTACAATACACATGTTATTCTCCAGCCGGGAGGTCAGTATTGGAAAAACTGTGCCAGAAGTCTTGACAGAGGGCTCAGTTTTTCCCTTTACGGATCGACCTAGGCTGGTGAATAATATATTTATATTTTTTAAAACTCGACGAAATTCTTCACGAAAGAACCCGAATGATTTAGAGCTGTAATTACGGCAAGACCTTCCATAAACTGAACAAATTTTAAGCGAGTAAATGACAGTTAAAATAGAGGTGATGCAAATTAAAGAGAGATGCCTCACCGAAACATTTCCATTTGCGTAATGATAAGGGTGGTTTAAAAGGCTTCCAAACGAACTTTGAAACATTATTTTTATAAGTATCTGTCACAATCTGACAACGACACTCTTGCTCATACAAATTCATTTCGAAACCAATATTTTTCTGTCGAAGTGATTGGGGAGAGAGGAAAGAGAGGATTAATAAGTCATTTGTCGGCTTGAGGTAGTAACCGACGTCTTTGCTTAAAAATACTGCCCAGTCGGAAAAACGAGACAAATCTATGAAAAATGGTAGCGAAGGTAAGAATGTACTCGGCGACTCATGAAAGCGTTACCGTGCTCGTGGGCTGAGATAGGAAAATATAGACCGCGCTAAGAACCAATCAGATTGCAAGATTCGTTAACGTGCCCTCCTAGCAAAAACTAATCAGCGATACTACACACCAAAACGTCTAATAAGACATATTTACTCGCACGTTTGACAAACACCCGCGGCAAGTAGAGGCAAAGATAATGAAAGAAATAGCTTAAGGCTGACAAACAGAGTGAGCGCAGTCATCCAGATAGATACTGTTCGAACATTTGTGATATTTTCACAGAAAGCTTCTCAGGTCTCTCTCAAAGAATAAGTTCTGCCTTCTTGGATGTACACATCATGTTTCTTCCGTTTTGTTGTGTCTATTCGCTTCATTTGTCACAATTTTTTTTGGTTTAAGGAAACAGAGAATAATACACGGGCGCGCATCGATATGGAATTTCTCTTCTCGTATTTAACTCGATATCTCACGGTGAGCACAGAAAACGAGTATCGAGTTGAACACGAGAAGAGAAATTTCATAACTACATGCAACCAAGGATTATTTTGTTTATTATGAACACAACAGACCTTTGCTGAAAAGAAAGGCCAAATTTATTCAGACACGAAAAGAATAAGGTTTCACAATCCGCCAAAAAAAGTCGTAAAGTGCGAAGGCAACAAGGTTCAAGATGAAAAAATGCATTGAATTATTACAAAAACAAAAAATGGGCGTAACTTATAATTCACAAAATTCTTAGTTATCGACTTTTCCCGTACCTCAGAAGAAATATGCGCGGTTACACGGCCAAAATCGACCGGTAACAAAATCTTTCGGTTGCTGATTTTAGCTCAGCCACGACAAATATTCTCACCAAAGCCAAATAACTTTCAGTTTTTCTTCTCGTATTTTAGGTTTTTTCCGCTTCTAGGAAATTTTGAACGTCAGTGTCTGTAGCGATACAAACTTTTCATTATTGTTAGCAGCAATAATTCGAGATAAATTTTGGCAAACGACCTTGGACGGAGGATGTTGAACGATTTGTTATTAATTCACTGATTAACCTGACAGAGTGGCGTGAACACCCGTAAAAAAATTATCGTAATTTTACACGTTTGCTCTTATGACTTTTATCAGGGCTGGAAATCCATGAAAAACACCGCAGTTTACATCACAAGAATATATATCACTTGTTACTTATCAAGAGTTTAATTACCTAGGAATTCGCAACTGAAAACACGTCAACATGTATTGTCTACTAACAGCTAAATTTTGATTGAAGCTAAGCCTAATAATAAAATAGTTCTTGAGACGGTCCGGCTGTATTTAAAAATTGGAATATAAGGATTTACTTATCTAAGCTTAAGATTAGCCACATTGTTCTCATTCCGTCGTTACCATCTCATTAAGAGACAATTTTCAAATTTTGTGCTCCACCATATAACAATTGAAGACCCTCATCGCTGGTTAATAAAACGGACCTTTTCCCTTCATTTAGTATTTCTCTAAGAGACAATTACATTTGAGCTTCCCACAATGGTCGTTGAAAACACACTTAGCGATCAACAAACGTTTAGTGCTACTTGTCTATTTTTTCTATCGTAATTTGTAATAATCGTCGCACAATAAAATACTGTCGCACTTTGTTATACCTGTCGCATTTTGTAATAAAATTGTCACACTTTTTAATACCTGGCGCACTTAGTAATAACACTTGTCCCACTTTGTAATAAAAACGCTGTCGCATCTTGTAATAACAGACCATATGCATCACACTTGGTAAGCCATTTTAAAAAGTGAATGAGGAGCAAAACTGCATAAATTCCCCGATGGCTTTGCTGTTGTGTTGTTTTAGGTTTTATGAATGACTTTGATAGGGAACGTTAGACTGCAATTGACCAATTAACTAGCGTATTGCTATAGGTGTTTTCCAGTGTCAAGCGATACTATTAAGGTAGAAGTAATTCTGTTAAAAACTATTTCCTTACCGATATCCTCCTGGTTCACTTTTCTTAATAGCCGCAGCATTTTCGGCATCAACATTACTGCATAGAATGCACCAGCAATTACCAACCCTATCGAAAGGAGTCTTCTGAGTTTTACGATAGCCCTTATTGGGAAACTCATCACGTAACTCGATATTCTTGCAAACTCTCTTTGTTTCCATGGAAGGAGTCTTCCCAGTTGATATTAACGCACACTTAAGCTGACGGAGGGAAGATTCGTAAATGGTAATCGCGAGTTCGAGTGTTTCGTGTCAATCAACAACACGCGCAGGTAATCAGAACCTTTGATCAGCAAAGTGCGATACTTCACCGGGCCCAAACCACTCAGAGTGGATTTGGGCGTACAAATGTCGAATGAACCAATCCGAAGGCGGGACCGCTATGCGTCCAAGACAGGGGGGGAGATATTTTCCATGATGACATGAGGAACCGTTAGCCTTAGTCATTTAAGAGTAAACCTCGATGGTTGATCCAAACTCCTCATTTAATCCATAAATTATTTCACATTGGCACAAAAAGGGCATTCAAAGCTCTTTTCAACATGAATCCGTCGCTCATCAAGTAGCTTCAACAATAGAGTATTTGATTCCATTCAACTACTTCAAAACTTACTCTACCGTCGCAAAAAAAACCTCAAACCGCCTCAAGGTGATTCCTCAGAAAAAACAATTTGTTTATTTGTTTAAGCTCTTCTTAAATGTTTTAACCGACCTTCTTAAATGTTTCAGACCAACGTTTGTTTCGAAAAATACAATGTAAAGGATAGGTCACCGTGCATATTTAAAAGATATGGTGAGCCAAACTTACCCCATATAAGCCTGTAATGGCGCTAATCACGCGCGTCACTTCATCGGTTGACGGTGCCATTTGAGGTAGCTGGAAACAAAGGTTTTTAAAGACACACTTAAAAAAAACTTGACAGGTAGAAATTCTCGAGTGAATGGAACAATTTGATGTATAATTTGAGGAAAAATCACACAGTTTTTAACGACATCGACTCGGAACGTTCTTCGAGTCGTTGCTTTCAAGATCATGAATGAATGAATGAATGAATGTGTATTTATATACCGCGCATATCACATACTGTCTCAAGGCGGTTTACAATTCTAATTGAGTGAGATCGAACGTCAGCTTTTAAAGGCGCCTCTGGCTGCCGCTATCAGTCCATATTTGATCTCACTCACCCACCCAGCCCATGCATGAAATGTACAATGAAAACAACAGATAGACCACCACACCGGGAACTACGCCCCCTACTCTTTTCGACAAGTGTGTGGGTTCTTTAACGTCCCCTGCTGACCATGTAACACTGAAGATGCAGGAGACGGGGCCTACGGTTTATAGTCCTTATCCGAGAAGACTTGAATGTCTAACCATTTGCTGGTACAATTACAAAGGCAGCACATTCTCCTCAGTTATTTTAAGACCCTGAGTGTTGGTCCGGTCTGGGGCTCGAACCCTCGACCTCCCGCACAGCAGACTGGCGCTCTACCAACTGAGCTAACCAGGCGGCGGTTATTATCATATTATTATCATAATTTGCATCTTCAAGTAACGGGCTTAGTGCACGCGTTTAGCTGTCTTTTTTCCCCTTCGATGAATTTTTTTTAATTTCTCCAATTTAAAGGGTATCATTTGAACACTAAAACTATAAAAAGACCAAAGAAATAAGGAAAAAAACCATCATGTTAAAGACCACATCAGAAGGAGCCGCCACAAACAAACTGACTGAGGCGCGAGAAAACGCCATTGACCAAGACTCATTTGGTTTCAGACATGGTTTGATGCTACTCTGGTTTACAGATTTAATGAATGTAACCGAAGAAGTTACAATTCATAGACCCGACGTTTCGACACTCCTGTCTGGTGCCTTCATCAGGGGTGATCTAATCGCTGCAACAAGAGATCCTTTTATATGATTACTCTCAACTCAACGACGACCGTAAGCACTTGGTAAGAGCAGACGTAAGCAGCATACTCAAGCGTGCTAAACCTCCTCCCAAAAACATTCAAAAGGATGTTTTCAATGCGCTTATAGCTCTTAAAAAAGATCCGGACATGCTCGTATTATCTGCTGACAAGGGTAATTGTGTTGTGGTTATGGACAAACAGCAATATCACGACAAAGCTTTGTCTCTGCTTAATGACAAGAGTACGTTTGCAGTCTTAAACTCTGATCCTACCAGTAAAACTCAAAGAAAGTTAAACAAAATGTTGTTTGATTTGAAAAAAAGCTGGTAAGATAAGTGACTCTACGTACAAAGTGACGGCTTAGGTCCATGTTTTTATGGCTAACCTAAAATTCTATACTGATTACTGATTACCCTGTCAAAAATTCCTGCGAATTTGCGGATTTCATAAGAGATAAGACTCTTAACGCTTGTAATTAATTAGCATCTTTCGACGTTGTTTCGCTCTTCACTAAAATCCCAGTTGATCTTGCCGTTAAGGTTGCGGAGGAGAGACTCAAAGAAGATGCTACCCAAGGACAAAGAACTTCTTTGCCTGTGGAGGATATTATTCATCTGTTGTCTTTTTGCCTCGAAACTACGCAATCGGCATATAACGGCACGTACTATCAACAAGTTCTCGGTACAGCTATGAGTTCGCCCGTCTCTGCTGTCATTGCCGGGAAGACGTGGAACAAAGGGCCTTAGCCACTTCACCGGTTAAACCCTTTTTCTGGAAACGATATGTCGATGATGTTATTTCTGCGGTATCCGAAAATGAAGCGGAGCGCCTCCTGTCGCATTTGAATTCAGTAGAGCCGTCGATCCAATTTACCCTTGAGCGTGAAAAGGATAGACATTTGCCCTTTCTTGATTTAAACGTGTCCAGAGGTGTTCAGGGTAATTTAGAGACAAGTGTCTACCGTAAACCTACCCACGCCGACAAATACCTCCCTTTCGATTCTCACCACCCTATTTGCCATAAAAATTCTGTAGCCAAAACTTTACTCAGGAGGGCTGACTGTCTACCATCTTAACTCGATTCAAAGGAAAGAGAGAGGAGAGGAAATATGTTTCTAATGTCCTAAAGGCAAATGGCTATACAAAAACCTTTCTCCGTAACTGCCAAAAACCAGTTACAACTAGTAACACTCTTGATAAAAGGGAACCAGCGACTGGTTTTGCTGTTATTTCTTACATGTAGGGTGTTACGGAACCCATCATGAGGATCCTGTCACGAAAGAACAACGAACCGACGCCATTTATTCTATTCCTTCCAATGACTGTGACAACGAATACAACGGACAGACCAAACGTCAGCTTGGTACACGTTTGAAAGAGCATCAAAAAGCGGTTTTATTTTGCAAAAAGGTAAATTCAGCTTCATCGGAGCACATATGCCTAACTAACCATACAATTGGGTGGGATAATTCTAAGATTATCACCACTAATCGGCGTTACCACCAGCGCCTTTGTTTGGAGGCTTGGCATATTAACTCCGCCTACGCTCCTTTTAATCGTGACGATGGCGGCTTGCTTCCTGACACCTATTTACACCTCGTCAGGAAAAAGGCAGCTAAGTAGTGATCATATAAAAGGACCTCTTGTTGTAGCGTTTAGATAAAATGGCGTATTTCTGTCACAGCTATAAGCCATTTTAAACAGCAATCCTTTTTCTATGCTATGACTGAAGCAATTCAGAGATTCACTATTTCTTGATAACTGGGCTTTTTGAATCCAAAAATGTCATAGTCTTTTGCGTATATATTCTGCAGTCGTGTGAATTCTTCTTCTGATATTCCTGAATAGAAAGTTTTCATCTTCGTTTGTGATCCTTGTCCCTCGGGTGCAGCTCCGATATTTGGAATGTAACCTCTTCATCAGCTCCCATCAACATAAGAGCGAGGTCAGCATCTGCTTTGATATTATCATAAAAGCCAACGAAGTCATAATTTATATCACACGGTGCGCATAAATTATGCTGAAGATCCCAGTGTTCATCATGAGAGCTAACAGGCGTAGTATTTGTGTAAGTTACGAATTCCTTAAATGTGGGATAATGTGGAGTTAACCCCGTAGAGTTCTGCCGCACGCTTCTGATGATTTCTAGGCCGATTTTTTTATAATATCCCTTCCTAGGGGGATCAACGGGTGCAAATTTGCTCCGGTAGGCCGACAGAAATCGCTCCATAGGTTCGCGAACAAATGCAATCTTTTTGTATGTTTTTAACATGTGATTTACCACTGTAGCGTTTGAATAATGTTTCAAAAAGCGTAACCTTCCTGATTCGTGCGAAGCATTGTGGGATATATCTTTCGACGAGTTGAAATGTCCATCTAAAACGTGAAAAATTCGTTTCCAGTTGCTACATGCTACTTTAGGAACGAAACAGAAGAGTGTTTTGTAACGCTCGGACACGATAAGGTGATGTTTGACGACATGTTGGATTGGTTTTCCTCTACCTTGCGTGGTACAAGCAGAAGAATTCCAAGGCCGATATCTTTCCTCTAGAAGTCTGATCTAAAAAAAAAGGACATTAAAAATGATTTAAGGTGATGAAGATTGTCCACAAGGCTGGAACAGTTAAGGCGCGAAATCGCTAAAAAAGGGCTTCGTCACGAATCGATTCGTGAGTACTGCTTACAAAACAAGTCTTAGTGTCCCATTTTGTTTCTGCGATCACCGCATTTGTGCGACTTTTTTTCGGGGAACAATTGATCTTTAGTTTATTAATTTTATACATTCAAAAATATGGCCGTGTTTTGACTCCAAGTGAATACTATAATTAATTCTTTAATATATAATAATATAATTAATTAATATAATAATAATATAATAATATATAATATAATAATATAAGATACTAGGGAAGGAACCAGCTGTTTGAACTGTTTGTTAACAATTCTCAAATTCGACACCCACGCTATGTGAGTAGCGCGTGATATACAGTTGCAGAATCATTCTTACTTACATATAATGTAAATCCAAACATTTAGGCTAATCTTTTTAGCATATTCACCGGATACTATTGTAGGTTTTGGTTAAAATGGTCTTAAGCTTTACAAATGATTTCATGTCAACTGTATGAGTTTATAGTTTAAAATACCACTAACTAAAATAAAGAAAGAATATATCGTTCCATTTCCCACTCCCCTTAGCTGGAGAGTTCGTTGAAAAGATGTTATCTTTGAAAAAAGATGACAAAAAAAAATACAAAGAAAAATGTTGAAAATGTAGTTAAGGACGGGTGGTAGATAAAACCCTAATTTCTCCTAAGCCGGATTTTAAACCTCGGTCTTCAACGAAGTTGCGGTTGGATGCTTCACCAACCAGCAAAAGGAAAGTCAGTCGTTGCCGATCTGAGCAATGTAACATAGATTTATATGTGACTTGCGTTCTGTGTACTACTGGGATAGACTCTCTGGGTGGAACAAATTTTTAATCATGTTTTCGACAAAACTGCTCTACAAAGCATGAGCCCAATGTGAAAAGAATACGTCGTACAGAAAATACACTTTCTCTTCTCTCAAGGAATGACCCTTGTCTCTAATCTTAAGCCATTAATCCGTTAATGATAAGTTTCGTTTACTTTTTCTTCTGTATATTTTATCTCGCGCATGTGTTCTTATGATTGCAGGATTTCAGCGAAGTTCGTTTCAGTTTTATTTCAGTAAGGAGAAACATTTTTTTTCCAGAAAGTCTTTTTATTTCGAGCAAAGGATTTTTGAGTTGTTGTAAAACAACAGTAAAAACAGGTTTATAGAGTCACTTTGGATTGAAAATGAGCGCAAAACCGAATGGTTGAAAATTGGCCGCATTCGATTTGTGTGAAAATGCTGAGAGACATTAATCCGAAAGTTAGCACTCCTTAAGGATTATATTGTATCAAGTACAATTGAGAACTTACTTCAAATTCATTATCAATTATTTTATCAAGTAATGATATTCCGCGGGAGAGTGTAATGAATTCCAAACCCAAAGTACAACTTTTAGAGGTAAGGTTTGAAAATGGATGTGGATTTTATAGACCAGCAGGTCTGCTGCAGGTGTGAAAATGACATGTTTTGGTCGAGAATGCGATCAGACACAACCCCCATAGCAAGAATTCTGACGAGTAGAAAATTTACTTTCACTCGCTGAATTTTTAATTGTGTACTTACCAGTGCCTCTCTCTTCATCTGTTCAGTATTCTGGGAATCTGTTAAAAGTCAACTGAAATTTATTAGAAATCTGGTTGTTGATAAAGGGAGTTTGCAAGATGCAACTCTTCCACTTTCACCTTAAAAAATATGGAATTACTTAGCGGTGACGTTGATCTGACGTACGAGGTCATTATTTGGCGATCATACCGCTGACAAGGAGCCAAAATAACCCTGGGCTCGAGATTGAGTCGAACTTAATTGGAAAAGTGAACATGACTCTATTGCGGTGAGCGGTTATTGCTTACCAAAATGGCGGGGAAAAAATGCGGGAAAGACAACTTGTGGAATGAAGAGCTTCTTCGTCTTGCAAGTGCGATGTAGGAGGGTAGAGGAAGCGAGGAAGCCGATTTAAAATAGATTTAGCATTAAATAGCCTCAATGCCAGGAGGAAACGAGTTTTGAATTTGGCTTGCCTTCTATTATTTCTCATTTCCCAAAGGAACATTACCGTTCTTTGTCCAGTTCGTGCTTGTCGTCGGCTAAAAAGAAATACCGGCTGGTGGAAAAATGTTTGCAACACCTCTTCAGAGGCAAAGTTCAAGAAAATCTTCGGGGTATCCTAGGAAACATTTAATTTCATCCTGAACCGCATTGAATCCTTCCTTATTAGGCAAACTTTGAACCGATATCGCCAGCACTGAGGCTTGCCATTTGTCTGTATAAACCAGGCAAATGAGATTATCTCTGTACATTGCAACAATGTCAGGACTAGGAATCTCCACTGTCTCCTCGATCTACCAGGAAGTTTGTCAAATCCTGGTGGAACATTTATGGAATGAGACTGTGTCAAGTCACATGCCTCAAACTGAAGAAGGGTACAACATGGAAAAAATTTTGGCAATTTCCTGGCTGTTGGACAGCAAAAGATGGCTGCCATATTCCTATGAAATACCCGCCTGGGGGACTTCAGGCATGCAAAGAGTATTAATGGTAATGGTAGGTTCAAATTTTTTTACGCTCTTCCCGTAATTTGTTGCAAAACAACTTGTGTGCGCATGACAATTATACGAAATGTGAAGAACTCTGAGTAAAAATTAATTTTTTGCATGTATTTGTAATGTATACATTAGATTCGGCAAATGAAACAGTTCGATGTATGAAATAAAGTTGATCTTTTGCCGATCTATTCGACAACCCCTTTCGAATAGAACGGTAGGTCGACCCAAATACAAATCTGTCGGACCTAGTTGATTCAAACGTCGAACTTTACATGTGCCGAATCTGTAGTACAGTAGATGGCGACGCTAGCCCGATTTCTCAAATTGGGCTCGAACACGCCATCTGCTATTTATTTTCCATACAATGGAAAATCACATAGAAATTTTACTATAACAGCAATCAGACAGAAATTCTGAGAAAAACAGGATGTCTTCATTTCCCGATAACTGACTAACTGCCTACGCATTGAGATAAAAAATATCTCATTTAATAGCATGAAATTAATTGTAACGAAGAAATTCGTGATGAATTGAAGGAAGTTAGGTGTCCATTTTGTGATGAACAGATTAAAGAACGAGTAGTAAAAATTGAGCGATGTTCCGGGATATGAAAATTCAAAAGAAAAACAAGGAATTTGTTTGAGTGACATGTGGTCAAATTGATAGGCATGAAACCTGAAACAGAATTTATTGATTTTCATGAGGATTTGTATAAATTTACAAGAAAGTCTGTTTATTGTAGAAAATATTATTTATGAAAGTGATTTTCGGTGTACCCAAAAAATTTCAGTAGACAACAAAAAAACAGAAAGTATTGGAATATTTGAGCTGATTGGCACAATCATTCCTAAGATGAATAAAAATAGAAAGAGAATAATAAATATAATTTTTATTATGAAAAAGGTCTTTGAAATGATGAATATATAGTTTGAAAGTTTTAAATAACTTAATAAAAAAATCCTTGCTTTTTACGATGAATACTGGTCTAAATAAATAATTACACTATTTTAATCAAGTTTGACTAAATTTATGGGACTATCATTTAGGCCATCAAATACTGTTATAACTACGTCTGTTGAAAGTGATATGCTCGTATTTTCTTCTTTTATATATAACATAATTGCAAAATTGAAACATTTTTAATGATTGTATTAACAAGCTTTTTTTAATATGTCCATCAACAATCTGAGAAAACTACCTAATGTGCTTTTATAGCCATCAAAAACAATCCACATATACATGCCAATATTTTTTATTTTCAATCTAGTCAAATCTGATGATGCACAAGTAAAATGATTATCATCTGATTGTCACTATACCGTGTTATTATGTGCCATCTTATTTCTGTAAAATATATTTTTTGTTGCGTCACTAAATTGTTTTTTTTGGGATTGGATTTTTGTCATTCGTAGCTTCCTTGATTACTAATTCTTTTGTCTTCCGGCAACTTTTTCTTCAAATTTAACAGTTAATTGAATACACTTCATCCATAATATTTGTTGAAATATCATTATGACAACTCTTAAGACTATAAACGACTACAAAAATCGACAGGTCCTCTTCATAAACAACATCAGTTTTGAAGATTTTAGATATATGAAAATTCATATATTTGCGCTGCAGTGGAGAGATGAAATTAAGAGATCCTCGCAGCTAAGAACACTACTGAAACGAATAGTTGTAAATAGGACCTGAAAAAGATTCAGGCCCGTACGGGATTTGAACCCATGACCTCTGCGATACCGTTTTATTTCTCATATCAATTTCAAACATGAGAGGGATGATTCAGAATTTTCTATCATAACATATGCAATGGCTCTTACATGATTGTCAAATCTATTTGTGGAATATCTTTCAATGGTATCATTTTTAATTGAAAATTGTCAGAAACTGTTTCTTTAAGTCATTGATATTTTTATTCACTGTTAATTCCCCTACCAGCATTTTCTCCAAAATCCTTATCAAAATAATCATTTTATTGCGATTCTTAGTTCGAAGTTTTTGCAACAGGATTGAATAGAAGACGATTCTTCTGATAAGAATGCATCACATCCGAAAATCGTGAGAAGAATCTCTATTTCAGAGAATAGGGAATTATTTTCTCAAGAACGACAATGAAGTGCGCATACTCAAGTGTCGAGCTTTAGTGCAGCGTACCGCCGGCACACGGATAGGTATTACACGAGAGTTTCACGTGGGCTGGTAGATGTGAAGCTGCGCAAGCAAATAATTTGAAACCCACGTTTTGAGCGGGAAATCAAACTGGTGAGGTTGTAGTTGACCAGCAATTCTCAGAATTTTGCAATTTCTAATCAACTCGCAAAGAAACAATACCGGCAGCGCTAAAACTTTGTCATCCAGAGGAAATTGTTATAATTTAAGTTCGTGGAGCAAGGGTTTTCAAGTGAAAATAGGCTGGAATGAAAGAGACGGAGCGACCAAAGAAAGTAAGAAGTAAAAGGCGTAAAGTGAGTCGAGAAAAACGCGAAAGAATATTAGAAAAGACGCTAAAATAGACAGAATACAGCGAGAGAAGCGAGAAAGAACAGGCGCAGATAAAAAGGCGAATATCTGGTGAATAGCAACGTGAGAAGGAAATACAAAGAGCTCCAAAAAACAAAGTGAAAATATCGAGGATATCAACAAAAAGAAGCGAACTGCAAAGTATCCGAGAAAGAAGAGGAGGTAAGTTGTGTCTTAACTGGGTTTTCCCTTACTTGTATCTAAGCCACCCCCTTTTTTTTTCTTTTTTCGTTTAGCGTCGAATGCGTTTCCTGATATTGGGTCGGTCGGTCGGATTGAAAAAAAGAAAACCTAAAACAAAAAATTACAAGAAGTCTCTGAATAGGAGGCCTGGTACCCCAGCGTCATTGCTGTGGAGCCTGGAAACAACAACACAGCGGACAAACACTTCGCATGCACGAAAGTTTGAAAACAATAAGAGGGATTTCCGAATGCTTGTCTAGTGTAAAGTAAGGAAGAAAATATCAAACTCCTAACTATTCGAATGCATAAGACAAATGAAAAAAGGATTTGGGGAAGGATTAAATCTTGGCTTTATTTCATCGTGAGATATCCCAACAGCCTTTAACGCGGACGCTTCGTTTCGGTGATAAAGGAAAGTGACAGAACCTTTCTTCTACCCTTGCTACACAGTGCACTGTTCGCTACAAACATAGACCTGTGATCGTCACAAATATCTTGTGTGGCTCTGGATCTTTTCACACATTTCCCTCGGCAACTCCACCATGAACACAACAAACACAAAGTATAACCACTGCCAGCACGGCCAAGTTTACTGACGGCTTCATCACGCCGCCGTGCAAAAGTGAAAACTAACACATAGTGGGTAAAGTCCAGAACAACTATGTGTATAAACCTCGGCCTTAGTGCGCGTGTGCAATGATTTGACCGCTGAGTTGGAAACAACAAGACATGAACCCAAAATCAATTTGGCGGAAACGTTGGTGGATGTTATTGCAATGTTAAGACAGCGAAGGAAAAAGGATCAACCTCAGAAACTCCCACTCGACATACCATGGTGATGAGGATGACGTTTAAGGTTATTACTAATATCTCAGGAGATGAACAACAAGGATGACGTTAAAAGTTAATATTTACGTATTTTGATTGCCAAAATGCACAATATACTATAAAAAATGTTCTTGTTGTTGCTTTTTTTCTCTCTATGCTGTTACTATGCTCATTTTTCAGATTAAAGGAATTATTTAACTTGAAAAATGACTTAGATACGTCGTCACTTTTTACATATTTATTTTTGAAAAATGCCAAAAATTTGGGTCGGTCGGACGACACCAAACGGAGAAAAAAGAGGGTGGCCTGAGGCGCAGAAAAATTCAAACCTTTTTTACCAACCGTCGTTTGATACTCGCTTCAGGTTATAATTCAAATCACGTTTCGGTAAAACGATGACTTTGGCATTCATCGATTCAAAACTCTTGCGCCGATTCATCACATTTCAAAGTGTTCGTATTTTTCAAGTTATTGTCCCATTGTTTGGAATGTTTAATACAGTCGTGGTATTAAGGGAAAAGAAGTTTTTTTATATCTTACGGATTATGTTTTGCCTAGAAAGTTTTCAAATGATAGCGAACGGTGTGAGCAAGTTTCTATAATTCTTTCTTCAGTTAGCTATCGCAGAGTTTACTTAATTTATTATAAAAAATCGCGATTTATCGAAGATGTGTTGTTTTACCCAAAGAACGGAGTAATGGCCTTTCCCAAAGTTGAAATAATGTGAGACTGAGTCAGCGATGTTCATGTTTACATAAGTCTGACGCGGAAATTTGATTTTGACAATATTGTCGTGCGAGAACCCGTCAAACATCTGAGAATTAAATTACCGAATGCAAATGTATGGTGCAAACAAACTCAAGGGTCAAAAGATGTTAGTTACGGAAGCCGAAAAGGGACATCCAAAAATATTTTGCAAATCCGAAAAAAAATATTTAGAATCGATATCTTTTAGACAGATCGCTTTTAAAAAGTTTGTCAAATCGAAAAAACAATTTCAAATCCTGGTTTAATTCATAGATCTGCAAATTACTTTCATGAACAACTTTCATGAAGAACTTGCGCCAGTTGTCAACACTCTGTCACGATACAGCACATCGTGTCGCGCTAGATTGCACTAGGTCGACTTGGAGTCACTACGCGAACGGACTAAACTGTAACAAGGGTATTGTGATGTTCTGCTACAAACATGGAAAAGAATTTGTGAGCAATGAGTTCGTCTGTCGTCGATATATTGTTCAGTTTTTAGAAAAATACCATGGTGACAACACTTTGCGCTTAGTCACCCTCACTCCAGAACCGATGGGCCTGAGGACATGGTTACATACACCGAACAAAATCTAAACTCAAATACTTTCGGTATAAATTAAAAAATATTTCTTTAAGTATAGGACTCGATATAGTGGTTAAGAGAAAAAAGTTATGGGAATATATCTTTTTAAAGCTGTTTGGAATGGCGTGCAAATTACCTGTGGCTCTGAATACAGACGTGCGATCTGTCGCGTTTCGTTTATTCAACCTTTGCTATTTTATTTCTCACTTCGTATTTCATAGTCTATAAATGCTGGCCTATATGGAACAAATCCTATTGGAACAATCCTATTTTTTTCCACTCGTAAATTTCGACAGCAGCTGGACAGCAAGGGCGAATTTGTTACTTTCTGGTCTTGACATGACGCTTTTCACTGTTGTACACACGTGCGACGTACACATCACGTGACCTGGATCGGAACGTTTTCAAGATGGCCGTCCACTGAGCGTTAAAAAAAATTTGTAGAAAATTTGGTATTGCACAATATATCGTCTATTTGCTCATTTAGGATTCTTTAACCTAAGAGGAATGTATTGGGAAAAAAAAGGGAAAAAAATTGGCGTCAGTTACCCTTTAACTTTCCTCGGAGGATTTTGTTTTCATGACCAGTTGGACAGAGGACTGACTGATCAACTGTTTCTGTCTATGTACATGTAATTTCTATTCCACAGGTGGACAGTGTTCCCCATTATGGAATTGATTGGAATGGCTCCTGACCTGATTGTCAGTGGGGTGGAAACAGTGTACTCCTGGATGACACAATGCCCGTGGAAGTTCCTGATATAGAATTAACTAGTATTGCAGAGAATGATCTACATGTATGCCTGGAACAGAATGGCCCCCTAGCTGAGAGTCAGTGTCTGGGATTTCATATCTACCTTAATCTTATGTTACATTTTCAGGCATTAGTTAATGTATACATGTAGAACCATTTGAGTTCTATGTCAATGTGATTTTCCTGTCAATTACCAAAATGGAACTAATATAAAGACTAAGTACTTTTGGTTATTTTGATGCTAATTAAAAATACAAGACAATGTATTACATGAAACTAAGGACAAACCATCATCCTTTTCACATATTTTTTTCTACAACACAAAGGAATACTTTAGGAAAGTTTGTACAATGTTTTGTAGTTGTAAAAACCAAAACTAAAATATGCCATTTACTGATTCTGTCCTTAAAGTACATCTATACATGTGTAATATTGATGACTGCTCATGCAAATTCACCCATCATGGTTTTAAAAGCAAGATTTTAATAGTCCTACAGAAAGGATCTGCTAATCACTGCATAACACATCAGCACATTGAGAGTACTTGTAAGTATAATGCTGAAATCCTTATAGTAAGTTGTAGTAAGATTATTAAGAAGACTTAAACGTTGTGGAAAACATTAACTTTGTTGTTCGCAATTAACTTTCCCTTTCTCCATTGATAACCACAACTGAGAAAAATTGTTTGAGGCTGTTTTTCCCTTAAGTAAGAGTGATAAGCTGAGTCAATGTCATGGAGAAAACTCCATGAAGTTGGACATTTGGGTTTACTCTTGGGATTCCCAAAAGAACACGGAATCGAGAATTGTAAGGGACAGAGTCACAAGCAGAATTTGTGTTCTGCATCTGATTCTGTCAGGTGAAAACCAGCCTTCAGTCCCTCAGTCTGGGACTAGCATTTTTTTTTTTAATGATAGCTTGATAAGTTCTTTGTAACGCGACAAAACAAACGAGAGAACAACTACAAATCAATACGCGTAGTTGTCAACAATACTGATAAAATTTTGCCAGCAGATTTGGTTGACATGCAGTAAGTTAGCAAATGGAATAAAGGATGCAAGTATGTGCTCATGGTCATCGATGTTTTCAGCATATATGAATGAATAAAACCTCGCCTTGAAAGACAAGAAAGGTTAAACTGGGACTGAGGCATTTAAGACCATATTCAAAGAAGGCAGACAAACACAACATCTTTGGGTATAAAAGGGAAAAGAGTTTTATGACAAACATCTCAAAGAATTGTTGCACAAACAAAGCGTAAAAATATACTCAATACAAAAGGAAGAAAAATCAAGTGTTGACAGATGGAAAAGAACAATGAGCGATTGACGAAGGGCTCACGCTCGAAACGTCAGCCTTTTACTCTTTATTGTGGTTAATTTACGTTTTCAACTCAGTTGTTAACACTAAATTACCTACATTACAAAGTAGTGGAATACATTAGAAGATTTTATCCAGAAGTCATCTTAATTGCACAGCTTGGTTAAAATCAAGACACTTTATATAAAAGATTAGATTCATATGGAAGAGGTTACATGAAAGGTCAACCAGACATAATTATTGCTAATAACCATTTGAAATATAATGGATTCTGCATTGAAGTTAAATCACCTACTGATAACTACCAAATATCTGATGAACATTTGAAATTGGAAAATAATTATGAATACACGATTTCTAATGATTAAGATCTCATAATAAGAGAATTAAAAGAATACAAACCTAACATTAAAATTAAGTGCAAATATTGCGAAAAGAACTTAGAATCAAACGAATCTCTATCCAATCATTTAAAACATTTACAAAAGATACATAAAGAAAATAGTGTAGTATAATATATTATGAGAAATAATAAATTAACTACAAAACGTGGAAAATACACAATTGATGAGGAAAGACTGAATGCTATACGAAGATCAAAAGATCAAACATATGTTGAATAAGGAGTGGTGCTGTGACATTTGTGACAATAATCATAATTACACTCTTGGAGGTAAGTGGATGCATCTAAAAACCAAGAAGCATCAGAAAAATACAGAAAACGAATAATTTTCTTTTTTTCTAAAATGTTTTATTTAATACGTAAAGGTGGATTAAATAAGATATAAAAGATATTCAGTTATATTCTATTATTACGGAATCGAAAGTTATCAAATTATATAACATGAAAAAGCTGATCTCAAAAAGCTTAGCAAATCACAGTTAATAAAACTGTTGTTGAAGCAAAATTTTGAACCAGAAAGACCAGTACCCAAACCAAGGATAAAACCAATTCCAACACCACGGAAAAATGTTAAACAGATGGTGCAAGAATTTGAAGATAATATCATTCCTCCATTAGTTGAAATTAGAGATGGGTGAAAACCAACCCTAATACCCAGAAAAAAGGTTGTAGTACCAGGTGCAGCACTAAGGACAAAAATAGAAGGGAAAAGTAAATCTCTCAAAGAATATACTAAATCATTTAAAATAGGTGTGAACAATGATACAGATCCATTTAAACAAAACACTGGAACAAGAAAAGCCATTCAATACAGACTCGCACAACTGTTGGGTGAAATGAAAGGTTTGAAATTTGTCGAGACTTTGATCATCACATTTGAAAAGATCTCACAAGATGTTGTCATCGATAAACAGCTTATTTTAAAAGTTCACCCAAAACAATAACTAACTTTGCTGATCTTGAAGATGATCTTGTGATTTCAGGTCTTGAATATCACAAGGCTCTGGTCAGATTATTAAATCATTTGATAGACATTGGATCAATATTATTCGATATAATCCTCTGAAAGGATTATCATACATTCAACTACCATCAGAATTAAGAAATCCAACCAAAGGCTTGATTGATATAAGAACTAATGACAACAAATGTTTCCAATGAAGTCACATCAGACATATGAATCCACAAGAAAATAACGCAGAGAAAATAAAAAGAGAAATAAAAATATGTTGACGAGTTGGATTACTCAAACATTGAATTTCCAAAATCTGTGAAGCAGTACAATAAAATTGAGCAGCAGAATAACATCAACATAAATGTATTTAGTTATGAAGAAAAACAAGCCTTTCCAATCTACGTATCAAGAAAAAACAAGCATTATGTACTCATCAAAGATTTCAAGATGTTCATGTATCACGAAGCAAAACGCCAACACAGAAAACACTTTTGCACGTACTGTTTGTAATGTTTCAGCAGTAAGGAGACACTTACAGACGAAAAACTGACTGTATCGTGATAAATGGAAAGTAGGCAGTAAAAATGCCTGAAAAGGTAATAATACATTAAAATTCAATAGTTCTCACAAACAATTGCCAGTACCTTTTCTTATCTACGCAGATTTTGAAGCAATAACAGAAAAGGCTCACACATGTGTACCAGATAATCATGAATCATACACTGAAGCATACCAGAAACACACAGTCTGTGGATATGGTAATAAGGTAGTTTGTTGTTATGATGATAAATACAGCAAGCCAGTTTAAATAAACAGAGGAGAAATTGCTGTCTTTAAGTTTATGGAAGAGATGATTAAAGAAGTTGATTGCTGGAAAAAGAACGTTAAGAAAGCATTTCAATAACTATTGAAAATGTCTGATGAAGATGAACAAAAATCTAAGCAAGCCAAAGAATGTCACATTTGCGGTAAATCATACACACAGAGAGATATCAGAGTAAGAGACCACTGTCACATCACAGGTCAGCTCATCAAATCACTTCAGATTTAAGGTTGATGAAATCAAAATACCAGGTATCTTCCATAATTTGAGAGGTTATGACAGCCATTTCAGTATGCAAGGGATTGGTGAATTAGCAAAAAATACACATACAAGACAGATGTATGTGTATTATGACAACAATCAGAAACAACTTATAATGAGAAAGAATCCAGCAATCCAGGATGTTTATTTCTCAGTAATTGACATTCTGTCCACGCATTACCATCACCGAGTAGTGACTCTTCAGATTTCATGCAAGCATAATGTTTCTGGATCGAAAGGCAATGTTGCAAAGGTCATAGAGATTTTCAAAGAATGCGAGAAATTCCTTGCTTTAGAGAACAAACGTCGAAGTTATCGAAAAGAATTGAAATATTTATCGTATATACGTGAAAAAAACGAAACTATAGAGCAGCTGACCATGCGTAATTCTTTCAAAAAGAAAACACTGAGGTTGAAGATACCATTTCCAAGCAACTGTAAAAAAGAACTGCTACTGGAACAAGTTTTAACATTTGAAGTGTCCCTAAGCATAACTTGTGATTCCGTTGTGATGGATGTACCGCTTATGATCAAAGCATGATAATGATATTTTGTTTAATTTGTAACTACTGAGTTGATGATTTATACTTCTGATGGTTTTCATTTTGGGGTTTATTTGTTGCTCGTTGAACAGAAAGTTTTTGTAGTCTTCATATTTGATGTTCTTTTTTATGACATTTTTAAAATACTTTTTGCTGTTTTACCACATTTTTCATTCTCTTTAATATAACTGTCACGATTTCAAAAGCTAGACTGTCGGTGTCTCTAGATAGTTTTAAAATACTATATTTGCCTGCTTCTTAATTAAATTGTGTCGATTAATAATTTTTATCTTTCTTTAATGACAGGTATCCTAGTGTTTTAAGAATGACATATTCTTTTAGTTTTTGAATAGCTACAAGTTGTCATTGACAATTTTACTGCTTACAAATGTTGATTTGGAGCTGTATTTCAATAATTTTTTTTTTCATCATTTATTCGTTTGACGTCTAATCTTTTACAAATGTTTTCCATTGTTTTGCCAAATACGCTGTTATTCATAAGCACATAGAAAATTTTTTTAAGATTCATTTTAAGCAGCAGTTCTTTCCTGTGTGTTTAAATCAACATACTGCTTCAACCAAGCAGAATGATTGTATTGTACAACTCTATGAACCTTCCACAGCTTCAATCCAAGATCAAGATACAGTTGAAGGTTTCTGCAGTGAAGTACATATTTTTGCTTTTCAGATAATGTTGGAACAAGTTTATTGACCTGTGTGATGCTTAAATTGTATTTCTGTCTTGTTAAATATTTTAGCAGCAAGCGTGTGGCCATTATGACTGTTAAATAATTTCTGTGGGATCAACTTTGAGAATTTGCTGTCCTCTGTGTATTTACCTAGGTCTGTCTTTTCAATCTCTTTTTCCCTCAGCCATTTGAGACCACTTGTTGGGAAATGCTGACTCATAGCATAACCATATAGATTATTAGCATCCAAATACATAATATACTTTGAGGGTTCATTCTAATCATAGTTTTTCATGTACTTGTTGTTCGCTCTTCCATATCTGTTTGAAATATATGGGATACCACCCCTCATATTCCATTGTCAACGAATTGAAACATATCAATGTCAGTCATTAATTCTAATTTTATATCAGTCATTTTTAACATAGCATCGCAAGGCAGTCCAGGAGATGTAAAATTATGACATGGATCAAGTTTATAATATAACAAACAAGTATTTCTGATATTCTCAAATACATCAGCAAGCAGAAGAATATCTGATTTAAGATACAGGTCATGATACTGACCGATTGTCTTGAGATTTAATGTATTCCACGTATTTTGAGCATGTATGTATTGCTCATCACGTATGTGCTCATCATGAAGAATGCTGTAAAATTCAATTTTTCCTGTGAGTTTTTCATCAAACTCATCAAGGCTGTCCATATAATCATATGGATAAACACTTTTCTGTTTCATGAGTTTGAATTTCTCATCTTGAAGACGTGTGATGTGTATTTGAATGATTCATTAGGTAAAATTGCTCGCTAATCTGTCAAGGCTTGAGCTCATAAATTGAATACTATGAAGAAAAATCAAATCTTGCCCAACATAAAAGCCATGTGTTTTTCCATGTTGTTTGGATTAGCATTGATGTCCATCTGTTTGTGTCTGTCTTGTAATAACAGACCATCATACTTGGTAAGCTATTTATTTTATTTTTTGAGGGGCTATTCGCACCCAAACGAATAAGGAGCAAAACTGTGTAAATTACCTAAGGGCTGTTGTGTCATGTTGTTATAGTTTTTGTGAATAGGGACCTTTAGCAGTTAGGACGCTAACGCCAAGGAAGAAGTCGATTTAAAAATGAATATATATTTTCAGTGGGAATTTCGCGAATGACTGAATGTGCTAACCATTTCTTATGGTGTTCAAAGTTAACCTTAGCATAAGGTATGGGAGCGGCGTTGAGTTCCATGTTGAAACTTAAGTAATTTGGCGTCGGGGTTTTTTTTCTCGTACCATCCAAATTTTGATGATTTCACGTTGTTATTTTCCAGACGATGGCTAAGAAACGTACACAGTTTCGAAAGGCACGTGCTGAGCTATTGTTCTGTTCGTTAGATCTTTCGTTTTGTGACTTCCTCGTTTCTGTCGTCGTCATGGTTTGCTAAAGGTCTCATATGAATTTGATAGGAAACGTTATACTACAATTGACCAATAAACTAGCGCAATGCCATAGGTATTTTGCAGTGTCAAGCGGTACTATTAAGGTAGAAGCAATTCTATTAAAAACTATTTCCCTACCGATATCCTCCTGGTTCGATTTTCTCAACAGCCACCTCATTTTCGGCGTCAACATCACTGCATAGAATGCACCAGCAATTACTAACCCCATCAAAAGGATTCTTTTACGTTTTACGATAGCCCTAACTGGAAAATTCATTTCGTAATACAATATTCTTGCAACTTCTCTTTGTTTCGATGGAAGAAGTCTTCCCAGTTGATATTAACGCACACTTAAGCTGGCGAAATGAAGATTCGTAAATGGTATTCGTGAGCTTGTGTTTCGTGTCACATGACGAGTTTTGCGCCGAAAAAAAAAACATGCAAATTAGCCAACTTTATATTGAATGTGCAGCCAGCCAATTTGCATAAATAGTTCAAGGCAAGGTTTGAAGTCTGTCGGTGGCATGAGGTGTTCACTGAACACACCAGGTCACCCGATAATCACCACAAAAAAAAGTTGATAAAGCTCCCCTCGACAACAATACTCACAGGTGATCAGAACCTTTGATCAGCAAAGTACAACACTTCACCGGACCCAACTCTTATGGGTTCGACCCACTATTGACCACATCGGTTTCTCGTCGTTTGTCTTTTTTGCCGTTTCGTTGTTTCGTCAGGGCTTCATCACTTCACCGCTTCATCGCTTCATCGTTTCGTTATGCTGTTTTGACGTTTCGGCTCCTCCTCTTAGCGGGGCTATAATTTGACTTGGCTTACATGGAATGTTACTTGATTCCATGCACTCATATATATGACTCATCTCTCTATAATTTGCTCTCTGCCAAGCTACAGTAGAGAATTCGTCTTGAATAGAGTGGATCAGGATCGTTTTCATAAAAGTCAAAATGGAATTGGATATCTAGTAACACACCTTGACAGAGTTTTGTATTTTCTAGCACGTGCATCTTCGTTATTTAACATTCCCCTCAGCTGGAGTGTTTGTTGCATAGGGCTCATCAAATGTTTGTTGTTCTTGGTGGTAATGACAACTCATTACAAAGGCGGTTGTTTAAGTTTACAGGATGTAGGGGTCGTCCCAGCATAGATATCCCTAGAGAACCTCTAGAACAGTATCTTTAAAACAATTTTTACTATTGAAAAACTGCTCGACTTTTCTCTGTGTGTTCCACGAGGTATTATTGAATATCAACTCCACTTTGAAAAATACAGTTCTTTAACCGACGCAGGACTGGATGATGCTATGTTAGTATGAATTCTTCCATTGTCACATCTGGGATTCCTATGCTTGCATTATCTTCATATGCATGCCGGTGAATTTATGTTGGTTTAGCAAAATTTACGGCTGAATGCTATTTCCAAGAGCTTAGCAAAGTGGCATGATTTTAATAAGGGAAACAACATAACCAATGCCAGATGTAAGAAAACTCGTAGATTTACAAATTAGCAATAATGACATCTTGACCAGGTGTTACTTGTTATCCAAGGTTTTATTTTGGATGTTTTAGTATAAACATTTACAGACTACTGTTTCTGTAATTACATGTATTAACAATGTATTTTTAGATATCACAAGCATAGAACTTAAGTAAATGAAGTATTGGTGAACCAGTACTCAAAACAAAATCTTAGTTTTTTGATTTTGTAAAAGGGGAAGGGATGAGGCTGTAAGTTGATCTCAGCTCCTATAGTAGCAAGGAGACTATGAAGAAATCCTAGAGTGATTACACAACAAGAAAGTTCCTGTATTTTCATTTTCTCATGGGAGAAGGGGGCAGTGCAGTCCCCAAAACCCCACCCTGAAGCCACCACTGAAGCCACCACTGAAATATCTTTTTCATGCTTAACTTATCTATTTGTTCAAAAGCTCAGATGTTCTGAAGACCATTCCCAGATGTGGGTATTGGAACATGTGTGGGCACCTTCATCCAAGAGGTCATAAAGTGCAATGGGATCGTATTCAGGACAGCATGAGAAGGTTGTGTCTCGAAGAAATTTTAATGTGGGCGTTACAGCTTATGGCAGTCAGATGCAGAACTTACTTTGTCCAGGCCCCGCTTTCACTGTGGCATATCAATGGAAACCACAAATTAATAAGGTAGCTACTGTCTGTTGCAGGTAATCACAAATCTTCTATTTGTTTGGCAAACATATGAATGATCATGGTGTCAAGACCCTCAATAGCTGATAAACAGTTTTCCATGTAAGGAAAATTAGGTTGCTTTATCCAAGAAATGTTACTGATTCACCAAAGAAGAGCAAAGCTGAACAGGCAGTTTGGCGTAATATTTGGAAAAATTATTTATTTAATATTTGCATGCACAATTGATGCACCTTTTTAATGTTCTCCTGAAATTGAGTGTAATGTGTCCACTGTCCTTAAAATGTTTGTCTTTTAGTGCTTGTGTTGATGACTGATATCAAGCAAGCATGTCTAATTTATTTTTAGGTGGGGGTTTGTAATACAGGGTGGCATAGATGGATACTCAGACTTATCATGTACTTGCACTGCAGTTGTAGCAACAAAGTAGCAGCTGTCCTTCAACTTTTAAATTCTGCAGTTGAAGAAAATCAAGACTGCAAGCTGACTAAGGCATGGAAAACATTGACGTCTCTTGGTATCTACAAACACATCCAGATAGAGGGCCAGATCATGAAAGGTTTATTGCTGAAAGAAGTTGCCATAATCAGCAAATTGAGCATCGAGAGAGTTGTTTTCTTAACCTTTTTGACCATATAGAATCTGAGGGACTTTTGGACATTGACTTGATCTCTACATGTTTGTTTTAATAAATAAATAAATGCCCATCTTCAAGAGTTTACAGAAGGGTGGAATCATCACCCTCTATCCACAGAGGAAATTATGTCTCCAACTCAGTTATGATTATGGGTTCTCCACAGATTTTCATTCTCTGCAGAGCAAGCACAACTATTTGAGTGTTGAAAGTACATTTACTGTTTCTTATCTATAATGTATAATGGCACAGGACTCATATCAAATAATTCCTAATCGGTCAAGGTCTGTTTGTTCTGAAATAGTTCTTTCCTTCTGGCATATACAAATAAGAAGCTATACAACTTGACATAGATGCAAGCTCCGCCATTACTTCAAATGAAGTAGTTCACGACACCTTAGACAAGAAGCCAAGGATCAGCAAGAAGAAGAGCTAAATTTAATGGCAGATGAAAAGTCCGACACCGATGCTACAGATGGTGGAACTAGTTGTTTTTTGAATTATTTTAAAACCACTGCCGACTCCATTGAGGTGTTAATTACTACCAGTAACATGGGTGAGAAGTTTTCAAGTGAAATTGCTAAAATTTGGTCAGAAATTGATAGCATAAAGTCTAATGTATTACCAACAACACACAAGAACCATCAGTCCCAATTACTGCTAGAGCTAAATGAGCTTCGACTCAAGTGTTCAACTTACAAGTCAATCATCGACAACCTTGAAATGGAAAAGGCTAGTCTGCTCGAAGTTATAAAAATTCTTTCGAGTTCAGAAGATTGCAAAAACTCTGCCCCCACACATTCTTCAATGAGCAATGAACCAACTGATGGTTGGTTGATGTACCTGAAGGAAATACCATGTATGAATAAAGTTACCATACCATACCATTTCTACTGAGTGAAGTATTTAATTTATTACATGACTTCTTATGCTGTTTGAAAGCCCAATCTCAACAAATTTAATTTTTTCCATTTGGATAATCATTGCTGGAACATTTCATTTTTATGATAGAAACTCTTCTACAAGAAAAAAAGTTGTTTATTGTGGTTATGACTACAAAAGTACAGTCTAACCTGCATAAATGCACATATATCTTACCTTGCTGTAAAAGTTCCTCCCTGCTCATGTTCCTCTAACACTCCATCATGTCTAAACAGTAAAACCACAATATGTGTGTCATAGATAAGCATCACTGCACAGCGTTGATCAAGATCCACACACACCAAAGGAGGCTAAAAATACTCTTGATTACAACTCTGTAGTGTGATACGAGGAATAAAAAATGACTGTAAAATTGGGAAAGTACCATCCATCACATTATCTATCATGTGAATTCATGTTGCCATTTACAGAGGAGGAATATCAGGAATGGTGAACATACACAACAACATGAAGAAAGTTGTACAGACCCAAGTTATTTTCAAGTTTTGGAGCACAGATGGCTTTGGCCCCAAACTTTCAAATATACAGGTCCTTAAACAACTTGGTAAGTATAGTTTATAAAACAAAGCTTTTGGATTCGTTCTTCCTTCTTGGCAGGTCTGTGTAGAATTTTTCTGCTGTGTAAACCAACTTTGAATGGACTGCTTGAAAGTGATTGTCCATTACATATTCACCACTAAACTGATGAAGGGCGAAAGGAACTTCGTGAGGTGACTTTCGCCTGTATCCTACCTACTCTACTTAGTTTAACTTCTGATGTATATAAAAAAAAGTCTTTAGTGGGCAAAAAAGTGTATTACAGGCCTTAAGTTTACCAAAAATCCCTTTTATGTCATTTGTATTGTTAAGTTGATCACAAAAGAAAGCCATCATGTTTAAATTGCCCCATAATTATTGACCAGTTACCAATAGCTATGGAAGATACAATGACCAGATGTTTAATGCACTGGACCCTGGGTAAGGTCTGGGATTCAATATGTTACGATCTGGGGCAAAACACTTTCCATCCACAGTGCCTCTCTCCACCCAGAGCCAAAAAGTTGGGTTGCAGTGAATTTTGAGGGAAGCTTGATGAAAAGTTGGGGTTGGGGGGGGAGAGGTACAATGTAGCCTTGTAATCTTGCAATAGACTGGCATCTTGTTCAGGGGGGGGGGGGGGAGAAACTAAAAGACCTTGTCACCTCATGGTATGGAAACCAGAATAAGCTCTAGCCAGATGAGTCTCTTGGCTCTAGTACAGAATTTACTTAACAATAGCTTTTATTTGAATTATAACCATTCTCGCTATGAAGACAACATTTTGTGATCAATTTAAAACTTTTGCTGGCATTGTACAGGTTTTATTAATAAATTCTGCTACCTTGATTATTTTACTTAACAATAGCTTTTATTTGAATTATAACCATTCTCGCTATGAAGACAACATTTTGTGATCAATTTAAAACTTTTGCTGGCATTGAACAGGTTTTATTAATAAATTCTGCTACCTTGATTATTTTGTTGTCTTCAAAGTAATGCAAACTTCTTGTCTTCTGATCATGAGTGCCTGGATCATAATCCACCACAGCAAACTGCACACATAATAAAATGAGATTTGTTAATGTGAATATTTGGTTAACCTTTTATCTCCCAGAAGTGATTAACATAAAACTTCTCCCTACAATTTCCATACATTCTTCAGCAAACAGGTAATCAGAATATTCAAACTTATCAGGTAGAGGCTGCTATCTTGATCTACCACTAAGTTCTAATAACTAATTTACAAGGAAATGTCTAGCAGCTACAGGGGAGAATTAACAATCAGATCTTGGGAGTTAAAGGGTTAATTAAAAGTGACAAAAGGCTTATTCATCTCATTTTTGCAAAAAAAACAATACCAGTCATAGATTAATACAAACTTAAAATTTAATTGCTTAAACTTCAAGACGAGAATACCTTGGCATCCTTAAAGCTCAATAACAGTAAGTCCCTTGAATTTCCAGCTGACCTAACAGCTTTAAGACATTCTATGTTGCCAAACAAAGAACACTGACTGACAAGCTCCAACTTCCTTCTCTTTGTAGTACCATCTAAGTAAAGTAAACCACAGGTGACCCAATCTTGCAAAGTGAAACTCTTGTATATGAGCAATTCAATTGACCATTACACTGAAAGGTGGAGATGTCTTAAAATGTTGGTAACTATCTGCATGTAAACCTATATTTGCAATCTCCTGAGGGGCTAATCCCCCCTCCCCCCCCCAAAAAAAAATTAAAAATTAAAATGAAACTAGCTGGAAGTAATAACATGGAAGATTGAGAACATCTCTTTCTCTATAGCATGTCAGATATTGGTCATTTTTGTTGGGGATCAAATTTGCTGCAATCAGTGTTTGAAATCACCAAGTGTGCCAGCCTAAGTTACCAGAAATATTCATCATATCACTCTATATTTGGGCAACTTTCTACTTTCCAAATCTGGTGCTTTTCTTTGAGGTTGGATTCCGATTTAATTGTTGGTTACAAGTTAACTAACAAAAGCCTGTTACAAGTACATCTCACACTTGATAGCCCAAGTAAATACTGATACCTTAAGTAAATACTGACCTCCTGTCTTGTCTGGTGATGCTGGTCCTGTTTAATTATGCTAAAAGGAAGACATCATAGATGAAAAAAAGTTTAATAACAAATAATTGCCAAAGGCCACGTGAACATCACTAAATAGTTAAACAGAAGGTAGAGACCCAAAGCATTGATACCAAGGCATATAAATAAAGCATGAGAAAACAGCCATTTCATTTACCAACAATAGTCAATTCTCTAATAGTTAAACAGAAGGTAGAGACCCAAAGCACTGATACCAAGGCATGTAAATAAAGCGTGAGAAAACAGCCATTTCATTTACCAACAATAGTCAATTCTCTAATAGTTAAACAGAAGGTAGAGACCCAAAGCACTAATACCAAGGCATGTAAATAAAGCGTAAAAAAAAAACAGCCATTTCATTCACCAACAATAGTCAATTCTCTAATAGTTAAACAGAAGGTAGAGACCCAAAGCACTGATACCAAGGCATGTAAATAAAGCGTGAGAAAACAGCTATTTCATTTACCGACAATTGTCAATTCCCTTCGCCAGCCCCTCAGGCGCCATATTGTTTATTTACCGCCGATCATTTTGTTTTAACATTTTATATACACATTTTGATTTGACCACTTGAACAATATATCCTTTTCTGGGTACCAGCTACACAGCCTGAGGAAACCGTTGACCACTAGGAAAAAGAGACGTCAGAAATAGTTTAACTGCCTAGGAAATTTCGCTTTCAAATAATTAACAGTGTATTTGTCTACACCTGATAATCTAGCAAGATATTTTCAATAATATAACAACTGAAGTCTCCATAAAACGATTCACGGAGCCCGACTCCCACCTCGTCTTGGGTATAAAACTTGTAGATACGAAGCTGTGATGTCCCCACCACAACAAGATTGTTTTCAGCTGGCGAAAAGATTTGACAGTACACGCAGTGTTCGAGTCCTGTCGGAGGGTGTGTTTCTTTATAGATCGCATACATCCTCTTCAAAATAATAATAATAAAAAGAAGAATCTCATACAAATAACTGAAAGTTATAGTAGGAAAAAGGTAACCGAAGAAGTTCAACAACAAAAGGCGTGAAACGGAATGCCATATTCCTTCTGTTTGTGAGAAGAAATCTACCAGGCCTTTCACTTTGACACCAGGCCTCTTTGGGAGATTCCACCACTGAGCGTCATTTCCATGGAAACGATTTCTGGTACATATAGTTCTCAGTCTTCCGAGAAATTCTCACCGAGAGCAACAAAGTAGTTGGAGGCTAGGTAAAAGGAAAAAAAAAGAGGTGATGAATATAGAATCTTGATGCACCGTCAAACTCAACTCCAAGCAAGGCTGACTGCGAACTTTAAAAACGAAATAAGAATCAAGAATGTCTAATTGTTTATTTCGAGCGCTGGGAAAGAAAGTCAACCGACACGTGTTCGTTTGTCATCTGATAAACAAAAAAGGCATGTTTTATTTACGTTTTAAAAAAAAATCCACAAAACCAAACTTAGTTCTTATTCTTGGCGCAAACCTGACTTTTCGTTTTCTTACGATACAGTCACTTCCACTATTTTTAGATTTTTGTATTTTCCTGTTTTTTTGTGCGGCATAATAAACCCACGAATATTGTTTGTTTTTCTTCGTTTTTATTGTCTTTTCACAGGCAGACCACACTGTGTTCGTTGACGTGGGACGAACAAAATCTATTAGGGTTATGAGGAAAGCACTGAAATTTAAGTACATATATTAAATCTCGGTCCAAATATCTCAAGAAATGAAATGCTAAACGACTCATGCATGGTTCTTTTTTGCCTTCATGGGCCGTTTACGAAATCACTTTTGGTCTGAGGTTAGTAAGAGAAGAAAAGGAAAGAAAAGGCTGCAAGTTTCTATAACTGTAATTTTCAATGTGAGAATCAGATATCAATACCAGACTAAAATACATGAGTTCTATCCACTTACCCTCTTTACCATTCCCTCCCCAACGATACAATAGTTAATATTAAGGAATTTACACCACTTTAGTCAACTCAGAACATGAAACATTTGATGACTCTGGAGAACATGGCTACTTTAGAAAAGTAGTATTACATATGAGACCACTACATTTAATTATTCTTTGAATAACCTTTTGTGGCTTTTTGATTTATTTTGGATCATATAAATCTCTTTAACTATATATAGGTACCTTACTTGGTCTCTGCAGCATCAGTATCATGATCAACTATCAATTATCAAGCAACATAAGCAACCATAGACCTATGATCCAGCATCCATGTGAATTAGGTAGAAAGCAGGAAGACACTTTAGATTTATCTGTGATTCAAAGAACTAATCATAAGCAGGACACTCTTAAGACTCTAAAACCTGAATCCTTCAATCAACGACAAGTTCCTCATATTAAGGATCCTTCTCTCTTGTTCTAAACCTCTTGATTTAAGGAAAAAGTCAAAAGAAATAAAATCATCATTTTAAGGAATACTTTTATTGAGGAAAAAGAGTCAAGTTTTACTTAGGTTTCACTATCTATCGAGTTATTTTCCACTCTCTGTTTGAGCCCTCTTATAAGCCCACTTGTGTAGATCGTTAACGACGAGTTTCCTGGAAACGAATGTCTTTCGAGTGGCAAACATGGCCACCGAGTCGGGCGCTAGACAAAGAGAATTTCAAAATGTCTCTGTGTTACCGACGTAAAAGAACGAAAGAAATTGTTAGGTTAAGATCTACAAATTTAACGAAGAAGATGATTTGAGGTCCGGGATACTTCTTGATATTCATAATGACATGTTGGCTTATTTTGTTAACAATGGATGTCCCTGGCGAGAAGTAACTCTGCTGAAGGAGGTATTTCAAAATGTATTGAACGAAGTACAAGGTTAGTTATTACTTTCAATTCGTCGATCGATGAGCGTTGTAGCTGCTGGTGTTATGTGCTAACTAACTATGGATTCAAGTCTGGTTGAGATATTAAACACCACTAGCTAATAGCCATATATCAGCCTTTCTTTTTTTGATCGTAATTTACTATGTACAATTATCCCACACTGTCCAAACTCATCCACTGTCTTGTGTCTTTGACATGTACAAAATATAACGTACAAAATTTAGGACTTGTCGTATTCAGAACGAATGATTTGGTCCTATGCAAGAAATATGTCTTCAACATCTTGTGGCTGAAAAAATTATGTAGTTGAATGTTGTGGAAAACAGAATGCAAACAAAGTTCTTGTATGACATAAGATCTTGTTCAAACGCTTACTATTTCACTTGTGTAAGATCTGAGTCTGCAAATTTGGAGATTTAATCAATAGATTTGGTCTTGAAGGTGGTACATGTTTTAAACTTTTCTGCGGACCTAAATTTTGGCCTTGTTGAGTCATCTATGCATTTTGTTAGGGGCAATATTGGACAAAAATCCCCTTTTTATTCCAAGACTTAATACTTAATTTACTGATTAGTGGTAAACCTGCCTGCATACTTTTCTAGAAAGTCAAATCTTTTCACCTGTGTTGCAATGCAGTTTACATCAACTAGAGCTCTCAAGTCCATTTGCTGGCAAAGAGTAAGATTTCATGGGCATCACCCATCAAGGGTGGAAAAGGGAAGAGGATATAGGGGCATGTTCCCCTGGAAAATTGTAAAAAAATTTAAGGCTAAACTGCGCATTTCTTTAATCTGAGAGAGAATTTTTGCTGTTAAAAAGTGTGCAAAATGAGTGCATAGGGAACAAGGAGTAAATTACATTTGGAAGGATAATTTTATAGGTTCTTAATAAAAGCAGCAGTTTGTTATCTCAAAATCAACAGAATAAATGCAAAACCTTTAAGGAGAGAGAAATAATGGCTTTAGCATGAGAGTGTAAGAATGAATTTGTTTGTGTGAGTCTCACACCCAATACATGAGACTGGAGAGCTCTAAGTCAACTCAACACATTTAGCATACTACAGCATTTTTTGCTTTTGTTTCTTTTATGTACCCAGTCAGTACGGTAATTTACAAGGGATTCTTTAATGCATGCCATTCATTTATTAATGGTACTGTAAATTTTTAGTGGGTAGGGAGGTTCAATGTAAAAGGAAATGATAGGATGGGGGCTGGAAGAATAAAATAACATTTAAATATTTTGAAAGGAAAAAATTTCCAAACTTGAATGTGTCTGTTCTATCTTGAGAATGATGTTCACCAACCAAGTGCTAAGCACAAAAGCAAAATCAAAAAAGGGAATTTAACACAAATAAAGTAGAGGAACTGTATTTTCAAGAGGTTGAAAAACAAAGAGACAGTTGTAATACTGTAATCAATGCTGTCTCCACTGCGTTGGTTTAAACTTCAGCAATAACTATTTTGTTTTAATTACGCAAACCCCTTGAGGAGGCTATAACACTATTTATACAACAGCTTAACAGAATTGCCTATTACTCCAGACCTGTGAAAACAACCTCAAGTCTGTGAGAGAATTTTGTTTTCATGGCATTATTTTAACACCAATTTGTTGTTTATTTCAATATCAATTTGTTGTTTATTTCAATATCAATTTCTTGTTTATTTCAACACCAATTTGTTGATTATTTCAACACCAATTTGTTGTTTATTTCAATATCAATTTGTTGTTTATTTCAATATCAATTTGTTTTTTATTTCAATATCAATTTGTTCTGATAGAAGAAAGAACCAATGACATCACCAAGTGTGAGCTGGTTACTCAGCCAGTGTTGGTTCCACAAGCTATGAGGGATGGTGTACTTAAGAGTATTTGTGATGAAGAACAGAGAATAAAACACATTGAAGAGATGGAACAAAAATGCATCCAGGTATGTGACTGTGTATGCAACCATTGACTAGGTAGCAAGTTAACTTAAGAAGTGATGTTCATTCTAAGAAGTTGTACTGCCTAACTCATCTCTGAACCTTTCTTACTTGAATCAGTCTAATTTAATGTGCATTATACTCTTTGTTGAGAATGACAAATTTTACTGGAATAAAAGTGTAAACTTGTATATACAAAATCAAGCAAGGTTGTTTATGGTGGACTAGGACTGACAGGTAAATACTGTCTGTCCTAACTTTAAAGCCATCTGGAAGTACTGGTTATTAAAGAAGATGCATTCCCTCTAACGTTTTCTCAAATGTTCCTCTTTATTGGAGTAATTAGTGCTACAAAAGAAAACATAGTTGAGCACATCTGTTTCATTATGAAATGGGTGATCATTAGACAGTTGAAACTGTATTGTGACACCATATTAAACAGTCACCCTGTAATAAAGGGGTCAGTTGTCAGATTTTCTCCCCTTAATTACTGTGCTGTAATTTTTACCTCTTTAAGTGGTCATGGTCATCCTTGACTGAGTCCCAGCTTCCTGTTGAACAGTCACTAAAGCAGAATCTCTCCAATAAAACTAGGAATAGTACTTCGAGTTTAAATGTGCTCAACATGTTGCCAATTATCTAACTCTTCTTAGAGCTATTGGGACAAATATTATGCACAAACATTACACAAGTCAATCGGCCCATAGATATGACCTAGAGGTCCAACTGATAGAAAATATTAGACAGTAATTCTGCTTTAGTGTTCTGTTTTTATGCTATGTCACCATTTTGTTGATTCTGTTTATTGGTATTAACAAAGAGTCAATGCATCTTTTAGCAAGCTTTTGAGTAAACTTTAAGTTAAGTGATCAATTATGGCATAAAATAGCATTTTTTTACAGCATTTGACTGCTATTCTGTGGAAACTGTTTCAGTAGTGTCCTTGCAATTCCCTGTGGGTGACTGCTTAATACAGGTTTGACTGTATGCTTTTTCTTCATCAATCACCACTATGCGACACTGATACTATTCTCTTTACTATTTAGGAAAGAAATGAAGTCCAACAAGCTGTCCAGCAACTGGAGCAGCAGTTTTTGGAGTTGACTCATCACCAGAAAACTTATCAGCAGAAAATTTAGCCACAATTGTGGCTATTATGTTACTTCTAAAGAGGCTGTTGTGACAAGCACCACTGTCAGTTATAAAATCAAAGAAATGCATGATTCTTTTAAATTCAAGTGCAAACGGGTCACTGTTAGTCAGGAGAATAACAAGGGAGGAAAAAAATCTGCAGCTTGTAGTCGTTGTTCCAAAGGAAATTCTGGAAAGTAGTGATCTCATTGCACAAGTATACTTTTCAGTTGTAAGTGTACTTTGGTATAATTTTTAACTTTCAGACAAGTTACTTTAGGGATAATTTCCCATTTTTATATATTCATTTTTTTTTGACATTATGCTCTAATTATGTGTAGCTTTATGGACTCAGAGCTAACTTTTGTTCTTTTCAAACTTATGATTAATAACACTTTAAATTTCAGATGAACCTCTATTAAAACATCCACTGAATTTTTCTTTCCTTTTGCATGATGTTATATTGTTGGGTTGTTGATTCTTAGAAGAAAATGTGCATATGCAAAGGCTCAGAAAATTTGTCCACAACAAAATGAACATTTTTGGCATCACCTGGCATTTCTAAACAAATGGAGATATTTCTCCAAACAGGTTGAAATAAGGTTTTCTGTGGAACTGAGTGGAAACTGGAAGAAGCCTTGCCCTGCATGGGTGTCTCTGTTCATGAGATTTTCACTCTCAAGATCTCATTAGTAATTCTCCTTACTGTTTGCCATATAGTTCTTGTGATGTTAGTTTTGAGAATTTGGTATTGAATCAATTAATAAGCTAATTAATAGTTTTCTTTATTCTCATCACTTGTCTGCTTGATATTGTATTGATATTGTAAGGAGAAATTCTGTCTTGGTCACATATGGGAGTGTAAGGGATAAGTCCTGCAAAAATCATAAAAACTGGGAATGAAAGTGTTGAAAAAAAAATTAGAAAAAGTCTCAAGTGTTATGTTTTTTCTTAGCTGCAACAAGTGAAAATCTTTTTGAGGTTTCCTTGTTTCCTCTTCCCATTCTTTTTACATGTGGGATATATTTCATTTCTCTGATTTCTTTCCATTATTTAATTTTTGTGTGTGCTGAGGTCCAGTGATTTCATACATCTTGCTTTAAAAAAGGTTAATAGGTGCCCTTAAAGTAGCCAGGAACCTATTCAAGGAAATATTTTACATCTATTTCATGTCACTTGCATTCCACACTTCCTTAAATATTTTGATGTTGGTTCATGACATGTGTTAAATTATTTTTTTTTCAGTGTTAAAAGAAGGAAGAGAAAATCATATAATTTGAGATAGGGTAGGGGTTTTTTCTAAGGGCTGTTTATACCCTCCCCTTGAGCTAGTCTCTCTGGTAGATTGATAGCTTTTGACTGATATTGAAAAAGGTGACTCCCCTCCCCCATTAGCTTCCAAGTTGTGTCTAACAATTGGGGCTAGATATATCACAACACAAAGTTAAAATTATTCTACAAAATTTATTCTTCAATGACAAATTAGGGAGGTCTGGCTCCTTTAACAATGATTAGTAAGTTAAAATCTTTACCGTTCAAGTCTGATACTTCATCTTTATATTCTGAACTGCTACTCTGACAAGTAACAGCAAACGAATAGGTACAAATATTACATTAATATTTACAAAAAAAGCTGAAACCTGGAAAAAAATTATTTGAATGTGATATAAATCTTACACCTATAACCAACAAAAAGGCCTTCTCTCTTTGAAAGCGTGATGATTTGATTTACAATTTGGTTACAATTCTTTTTCTGATATTTTGTTGGAAGTGTGAAACTACTTGAACCAGTTGGCTTCAATTGGAAAATAATGCAGAAAACACGAGAAATAAAAAAAAAACTTGGTAAGCAATCTGTGGTGTTTACATTCATCTGATGCCTTTAAAATCTCCCAAAACACTTCCAGCGAACAAAACTTACAAGAGAATGATGAGAATTTAGGATCGAAACTGACCAATCACAAAATGACAAAGTTTCCTGAGAGGTCCGAGGCTTATTTGTTTTCTCTGCAGGAAGCTTCGTTTTTACTTCAATGTTATTGGTTCGTTTATAGAAAAAAGTTTTACACCCTTTGTTCTCAATAAACATGTTCATTGGTTCATTTTTCTTCATTTCGATCCGGTTCAAATAATCTCACTGCTCTGAGCACTTTACAGATTTGTTTTACATTCATTCACGGGCTGAGTCAATGGGTTGAAATTATCACTGAGCTGGTTACCTCACTGCTATTTTGAATAGTAAGTGGTTCAAATAATTTGTTTTTAGTTTTTAATTGGAATTGCTGAGGCCTAAAGAATTAGCTCACATTTAGACTGACTATTGCTTAGTAAATTACGTGCCTTGTATGAGATGTTATTGAGTAAGAGGTTTAACGTGTGTAGCTGACAGTTGTTGTTGTTGATGGCTTTAGCCAAGTGCCTTGCTCCAATGTGTGAGATGTTATTTCTTATGAGGTTTAACGTGTGTAGCTGACAGTTGTTGTTTTTGATGGCTTTAGCCAAGTGCCTTGCTCCAATGTCTGAGATGTTATTGTCTGTGAGGTTTAACGTGTGTAGCTGACAGTTGTTGTTGTTGATGGCCTTAGCCAAGTGCTGTGCTCCAATGTGTGAGATTTTATTGTTTGTGAGGTTTAACGTGTGTAGCTGACAGTTGTTGTTATTGATGGCTTCAGCCAAGTGCTGTGCTCCAATGTGTGAGATGTTATTTCTTGTGAGGTTTAACGTGCGTAGCTGACAGTTGTTGTTGTTGATGGCCTCAGCTAAATACTTTGCTCCTTCATCTGTCAATTGATTTCTTTTGAGGTTTAACCAGCTCAGTTGAAATTCCTTACGTTTTAACAATTTACAAATATCAAAACAACCTAATGGACCAATGTTATTGAAACTCAAATCTAAATGTGAAATTTGGTGAACATTAATTACATTCACTAACGAAGAGCAATCAACAGCTGTGAGGTGACAACGAATAAAATTTACACAATTAAAGTTCATTTGTTGAAGTTTTCTCTGTGCTTCTAAGTTCATTCTGCTATTTTCGTTTAAACATTTAATTAATGTTACCGCTAATTCTCGTTCGTCTTCAGTCGGCCAGCAGGTTACTTTTCTTTTCTCTTCATTCTCTGTCCATTGTTCGTTGTAGTGTGCGCTTTCTTTTTCTTCAGTTTTCACAGGAAGAAGTTCCGTGATAATTTCGCTTGGCAAGTGAGTTTTATTCTCCATTAATCCTGCTAGAAACTGAAAAACCAGCTGCCATTTGCCATTCTCGATGTTCTCGGAAACAAAGTTTTTTAATTCTGTTTCACTCATATTGTTTGCCAGGTGTCTCGCGGCGAAAAACTCTTGCATTGTCAGATGAATGAAACAGAATTGTGGTTCAAGATTAAGCGTGTCAGTTTTACGGTCGGGTAAGCGATGAAAAAGAGCGCTGTTTCCCATTCCTTGTATCTCGTTTCCTCCAAGGATCAGTTTTCCTTCTTTGATTCCGTCAAAGGCTACTTTTCCTAGTATCTTGAAATTCTCCAGTACATCTTCGGGCAAATCATGTTCGAGAGGAAACAAAATATTGCACAATTCTATTGTATGTTTAAAATAAAACACTTTTACTGCAATATTGTATATCAATGTTAATTTGGAAGGGAGGGTAACGTCAGCGGAACTTTCGGACTCTTGTCTTCGCATGATTTCTAACAGACTTGTGCAGATGATAAAGCTGTTGGCCGGGACATAACACAGCGAGAGCAAATTCAGGTTGCTACTGATGTGTCGCCATAGTGTTTCGCCTACTGCCTTTTCATCTTCGGCCAATTTGTAGACATATTCTTCGACTTCTTCAGATGAGAATCCTAAAACCTCGTAAGTTTTGTCAAACGAAAGGTGTTTGATGCTCGACAACGCCGTAGGTCTCGTGGTGGTCACAATTGAGGCATCTTTTAGGAGTTTCCCGGTCACAAGCCATTGATAAAGGATTTGGAGCGGCTTTTTCTCTTCATTGCTTCTGGGATAAAGAGGCGCCCCGACCACGTTTGCGTCATGTTTAAATTCGTCGAATCCGTCAAAAAGTATGAGTACACCTTTAGGGTTCTCAAGCAGGTGATTCCAGACCTCGTCATCTAGCTGATCTGTTGGGAAATACTCGGACTGAATTAACAGTTCTTTGAGGCTAAGGTCGTTTGCCGATTTAAATCTTCTGAATTTCACGAGGAAAGCGGCATCAAAATGGATTTTGGCTTCAGCTGTCGCTTTAAAAATTTTATTTAATGCCCAGTCTCTGACAAGTTTGGTACAACATAATGTCTTGCCGATTCCGGCTCGACCAACGATTAACACTTTCTTAGTTTCAACATTTAAGAGGTCTTCCAAGCGTTCCGGTTGTGATTTTTCCCCGCGCGACCTTGGATAGATTTTGAGCTGTTCCTCTCTGTTTTCAGTAAAGTCATACGTAGCTCTGTTCGGAATCACAACAAGATTTGTGTAAATTTGATCCAAAGTCAAATGTTTAACTGTTGTGTTTTCGCCTGGATTACCTGAAAAAGGTGATTGGAGTTCTAAAAGTCTTTGGGTCTCTTGAATAATTATTTCCTTTTTGCGTTCGATGAATTCGTGAAACTTTCGTTCTTGGAGTTGTTCACTGTGTCTTCCACCTACGTGTTGGTTGAGACTTAAGTGGGTTTTTAGAAACATTGAGTTTTGCATGAAACTCCTTTCAATGCATGCCCGTGAAAAAAGATAAACGATTTCAACCAGAATGGTAACGACAAGAATTCCATTCACACCAAGGACAGCGTCCATCCAGAAGGTTTTGTTTGCCGCTCGTTGATTGTGACAATCGTATAAAGTCGAGTGTTGGGCGTTGTCAGTTGAATTCCTTGGCTGAGTGGTTCCATCGGTTAAATAACAGTCAAACTTGGAGGAAAACTTTAAAGGATAAAGTAACTGAGTTTGTAGGATGATGAAAAGAACTCCTAAAACAAGTCTTGTGAATAGTTGACAGCAGTAAGCGATAAAAAGCTTATATCCCGTCGATAATGCGTTCTCTTGGTCGCACGGCTGTCCCTCTGAATCACTGTCACGACGGCTTGGCGACAGTCGATCGACTGTTGATCTTACTTTTAGGGAGTAGATAACACATGCAGATATAATAAGGACGAAATTCGTGACTACGAAGCCATAAACAGGAACACCGAGTTTGTTTTGATGCTTCGCGTATATCTCGTGACATTTTCCCTGGACGGCTTTGATGTTTTCACTTTTCGCTCCGCCACAGTTGAAATCAAACCTGGGTTCGTTGTATTCCATGTCGGCGAATATACCAAGGAAGATGACACCAATCACGCTCCAAATAACCACTACCCCAAAGGGAATTCTGCTGAAAGTTTTTGGCTCCAAATAATCTAATAGCATTTCCATCGACATTTTTGGTGATTCCGTTATCTTCGTTTGAGTATTGATTTTCTCTGGTTCAACTGAACTGCTAATTCGATCATAGTACATTTAATAGCAGAGGGGCATTTTGTTGCGCATGTTCTGAAAATTTTAGTTTGATACGAGAGACCGCTGCTATGCGCCTGCGTCGGTTTCCCGCTTGAGAATCGCGTTAGAGAAGAAGCAGTAAAACACGTCGGAAAAAACAATGGTTCGAGTATTTGAGACAATCTTCCTTCTTATTTTTTCTTCTGTAACTTAGATGGAAGCGGTAAAGTCTTGAAATTATTGTGTGATGTGTGGAAGGAAGTTATTTAAAAAATGCAAGATTGTCCGAGTCTTGGCTTGTGATTGTCTGGGCGATCGATGTAGATGTTATTTTTGAAGGATGCAACTAACCTGTCGAAGCGCACAAAAGAATTGGATAGTATACTTCTATCGTATCATTGCCATCTCAAGTTATCGGTGATCATTTGAAGTGCTTGCCTTCCTGTAAGCGTTTTTTAGAGCTTCAACCGTACTGCAAGTGCAGCGTACCTCCAATTTTGGCAAAAATTTAAAGTTTACAGAAGTTTATGTTTTGTTTCAAAAGTTTTTTTTGACATGAATCACAACCGGCAGAGCCAATTACCAAAATAAAAAAGGTCAATGTCGAGTAAAGAAAAGAAAGTCAATGTTAGTGCTAGAGATATGCTAGCTCCATCTGGTTAGAAATGGAGGAATAATTATGGATTTTATCAGAGTAAGATAAAGTCTTTTCAATCATTAGTCTCAGAAATATCATCAGATATGATCGATGATGTTGGGAAATTGTGAATGAAAACAAGTGCTAGTTTGGGCTTCCAGTTGTAAGATGAATAGTTAAATAAATCAATTATTACCCAGTAAAAATCACTTTCATTTATCATTTCAACTGTACAACAAAATCATATACACTCTTTGCAACCTTATTCTCCAACCTATCAAATTATAAGAGTTGTGTGACAATTTGATGGTCTGAAAAGACTCTTATACATGCCAAACAACAGAGAACCAGTAAGGCTGATATTTAACAGTGGGGATAAAAAACAAAATATTTCCAAAAGCCTTTTCTTTTCAGGAATAAGACTAAATGAGGTCAGATTAAACTAATGTGGAGAGGTTTGTTGGTCTCTTTATGAAAATGAATGATTTACATCTATTAGATTTGAGAGAAATGAGACATGTCGAAAGGGGACTTTGACATTGCATATTCTGCAGTAGTGGGCATTGGCTTGGATGCCTATTTGCAGAAATTAATAGTTTTCAAGCCAGGGGTTTGGCTGTGCTAATTTTAAGGCAGAAAAATCATACATCAGTCACTTAAGAAATTTTATAGCTCTGACTGGAAGCTCACACACTCTTAAGGAACAGGACAATATTTCACCTGATCACTCCTCATATTCTTTTCCCATGAAATTTAGACAAAACTTTCAAAAAAACTTTATTGGTAATTTTACAGTTGCAAAAAAGGTATAGACACAAGTTGCATGTAGCATAGGCTTGTTAAGGCAAGTTGTGTGGAGAGAACAAAAGATCGATAATTTATACCAGTAGTAAGCTTCTGGTACTAATTACATTCTCTTGAATGCCAGCTTGCCACAGCAAATGTCACACCTATCCTTTCTGTCAATAGCACCGACCATATGTAGTGGGGTCTCTTCACATCTCCCTAAACAGCAGAGAACATAACAGTTAATTCCAATCATCAGTCTCAATTAAGAAATAAAAATTGAAGGCTCAAGACTTATCTGGCAAAGTGAAATGCAAGTCGAACTGGTTTGAAGACATCTGAACCCGAAATTCGTTTTTAAATATGACAGAAATACTATAGTTCACATTCTAAAGAAACAAGGAGTTCCAGCCCCTTGAGTAATTATCCATTTGTTGTATCGCTCATCTCGTGTTTTAAGAACCAGAGAAAGTTAGATAATTTTGATCTGTGAGTTTTATAGTACACTTCGACTCAAAATTCATTTTGTATGGCAGAAGTATTCTACTGAAATAAACAAGATAGAATGAGGCTGACGCCATCCGTTTCGAATAACACATGAACATGAAGAAAACGGCACCAGTTTAAACTCACGATACAAAGCCCACGCATTTTTTGAGGTAAATGAACTGGTTAGACCGAAAGCTAAATAAATAAACAATGAACTGACAGTGGTGAGGGATTTGGGGGCCATGTGATAAAACAAGTTCTACCGAAGTTTATCCTCTAGTTAGCACTTCAAGCCTAAAAGGACAATCAGAAAAATTCTCACCAAAACACAGCCACAAAATAAGATAAAACCGGAGAAGATCGAGGCAAGACTATAATCGTTGTTAAGACACATGCCCACATACCAAATACAACAAACTTGGAGAGCAAAAAGGCCAAAGACAGTTGTGAGCTATGACTTGGAAAATCCCTCTCAACCTCCCAAAAACGAATTCGCCGAAGGTTGTAGAAAGAGCAACTCAATCCTGAAGCTGGAACATTTTTTTAAGCCTTGTATCCTATGGGACTACAAAGAGAAAGAAGAGAAGATGTTATTTGAAGTGATATGAAGCTTGGGGGCCACCTCGAACTTAACGTAGTTTTATTTCAAAGTTGAAGTAAAATAAGATCAAATTGTAAACTACCTTCTATTATCGTAACGAATTTCTCACGATCGCCTCCACACACCACTTCGTGATTCATAGAAGTAAGAAATCAACATCTTAAGACTAACCTTCAAGGTTTGTAGTCTCATGTGCACACCTTGATCGTCAGCAAATCAAATCTCAAACTTCAAGTTTTCGGTCTATTTTCGCGTTTTGTTCGCACTTTGATCATTAAAATATCCTCATCCGAAGAGCCAGCAGACTCCACGAGTATCCACAGAGTTAGAAATGGTGGTAAACTTGTCATACTCTTTCATCCCTTTCCAAAAAGGATCACAGAAAGGTGTCGATCGCTCAGTTGAAAACCGGCAAAAGCGCGCTTAAAATATCGAAATGGCGCCGAACGCGCCGAACAAACTTTCAAGGCGCATGCGCAACAAAATGCCCCTCTGCTATATTTAATAAGATACAGAACTTTTGTTTGATTGGCTAAAACTTTCAACTGTCTAAAAGGCGATGACGCGATCAATTGTTGAGGGGTTAAGAGGGCATTGTAAATTTAGTGCCAGATTGATGCTTGGCGGCAGGGTAAAAGAGCTACAGGACAAATATTGTGACGATAGCAGAGAGCGCTAAAGACATCATGAAACTTCAGTCCCCCCCTGATGGCTTTAGACGTACGAAACAAACGACATTTGATTTTATAAACGAAAAGTATATGAGTGGACGGCACTTCGCTCTCTCTGGGTGTTACTAAACTGTAGATTAGCAGACCGTAGAACCTGCGACCATTCTGCGCCATGCTGCGAAACCATTAGTTTTTTGTAAAAAAAAATGTTAATTAATTAAAATAGAAACTAAAAATACCTTAACACTTTAAGAAATTTCGTTTGTGGTTATGCAAATATGTTCCCGTTGCGCAGTGGGTGAAACATACGGATTTGCATGGGAATAAACAGCCGCGCTCTCGACTTTAGAAAGATCTGGACGTGTTTTGAATAATACTTTGACAATAAAAATTTGACAAATTTACCCCGTTCAAGTGGTTGTTCTTTTCCATCGAGTGAATTTTTTGGGCTGAGCTCGGTTAATTTAGCCCGGTTTTAGTTCATCTGCCTAACCCTCTACATAATCCTTTCCTAAACAAGTCTGAGAGTAGCGCCAACCGAGTGAATCCACTGGAAGCAAAACGCTATTTAATCGCTCCGAACACCCCGATCACCCCTAAATTCGGCTTACTGTAATTTGCGAAACGAAAAGAAACGACATGAAAATCTGTAATTTGCGGAATGGAAATATGCGAATGATTTGCAAAATAAAAATCTGTAATTTGCGAAAAAAATTAATCTGAGACTCAAGAAAATAAAAGAGCTTAGGTCAGTTACATTTTCCTAGCAAACATGATAGCAGAGCTCGAAGAGCGTAGCCCCATAATTATACAAAATAGTAGTAACCCATCAAGCCGAAAAAATTTGGATGTACGACCGTACAACCGTTTTATTTTCACTAGATCATATTCCTTTACGCATCTGATTACATACAACTCCAACTACGACTCCATCGCTAGTTAAAACCAGCCTTCAGTCTCTCAGTCTGGGACTAGCAATTGTTATTTCTTTATGAAAGCTTAATAAGTTCTATGTAATGCAAAAAAACAAACAAGAGAACAACTACAAATCAATACAGCCAACTTAAAGCGTTTTCAGAAAACTGTAATTCACTGGTATTTTCTTAGCTTTGAGTTAAAAAGGTGCTAAACAGTAGGAAACCTCTGGCTTTCAAACTTTAAGGCAATATCCAAGCTTTGATTGAAACCATTCTCAGGGGAATGAATTGTTGGGAGCTGTAACATTGCCAGGTGTACAGTTGCTTATGGCATGGAAGCTTTCTCATCATCATCAGGAATATATCTTAGCACAATGTTGTGAGGGAGACCATAAGGTGGAATTGATTGAAAGCCAGTAATGAACTGCAGCAGACATATGAGTTTCTCCTCACCAGCATTACATAATCCATGAACCAGTCATAGGAATGTAGCTGGGCAAAGTCAGAGGGCCTTTGTACACTGGCATCAAAGAGATTATTAAATTCATCAGGAGTGAGGGTTTGCTCAATAGAATTACAAAGCAGCTTAAAGCAGACTTCCTTGTTGTTCTTTGTGGCATCTAGGAACTCCAAATTCTTGAGACCTTCAGCGAATGAATCTATCTCGAACTTCCTGAACAAAATTATTTCAGTCACCAGTAGGTTTTGTACAAGATGTGCCACATTCTTATCTGTTATCTTCTTGGTTATTGGCCAGTGAGAGGCATTTATCGCTGACCAGAAGGACTCAGAGGAAGGATGGTTGTGAAGGACTTTCGAAACATCTCCCTCCTGCAACTTATCCAGCAATTCATGCAAAACAGCAGTTTCTTCAATTAAAAAGAAAAAAAAAATGAAAACCTATCAGAATGTTCCATTGTCACTTAATATGCCATATGGATCAACCCTTTAACTCCCAAGATCTCATTAGTAATTCTCCTTACTGTCTGCCATATAGTTCTTGTGATGTTAGTTTGGAGAATGTGGTATAGGACCACATAATAATCCCCTAATTAAGATTTTTCTTTATTCTCATCACTTGTCTGTTTGATACTGTATTGATATTGTAAGGAGAAATTCTCTCTTGGTCACTCATGGGAGCTAAAGGGTTAAGAGAGGAAATAATTCACTTGCCCTTTGATTCTGTTAGAGTCAAAGCTCTATTAGGAAATTACCATTATTTTTGAGAAAGGGTGGGGGGAGGTTGGGCAATTTTTTTGTTGTTGTGGTAATTGCCCAACCCTCCCCTCAAAAAAATATAGTCCATCCCTAAGCCCTGTCTCTAACAAGTTCCTTGTTTGGAAGTATAATTTTTTTAATAACCCCTCTCTCTATAAACCTGCCTCTTCCCTATACGAAGTGTACAAAATTAACTACATTCCAATGTTTTTGTGACCATAAATGTAACAAAAACTGTAAGTACAATAAAGTACATTCATGTACCTCTGAACAACAATTTCTATCTGGTGTTTGGGGGAATCTGGAAACATTTCAGACAGTTGATCCACCCACAACCTTGTTTCTGTCTGTGTAACATATCTGAGAGGAGAAATCTGTCACTCCTGGGCTGCTTTTCCCCCTGTATTTCGCAGAGATTTAGGTAAGAAACCTCAGGAGGGGTGATGGCGTTCTTAACGATAACATATCAACATTTTCTCATCGTCAACCACAGTCACACTATCAAATATATCCTTCTCTCCAGCTGTGTGACCAAAGTTTCACCATTTTGCAACATGCATTGGCATTTGAACTTCTAAATTTTAAAACAACAACTGAAAAAATTATGAAAAAACTAAGAGGGTTTTTCATACTTTTGTGCTCTTTTGTCTTTGAGACTTTTCTTCAGTCAGTCCTTGTTGCTGCAAAAAAAAAAGATATATATATATATATATATATATATATATATATATATGTAAATATGTATATTTTATGATCATTTAAAGAAGAGTCTACTTCCAGCTCCTCAACCAACAGAATCAAAAGGCAGTGATAAAAATGCAAAACCCACTGGTAATTGACATGCACAGGTCAAACTTCCATCAAACAATCTACATTGGATGCCCTCTATGCCTAACTAGAGTATATACGCACTGGAAAACGGAATCTAGTTATTTATCTATTTTCATAACTTTTCTGGCTTTCTACATCCACTTTCTAATAGCAAACTATTCTTAATAAATTAAAACATGAGGTTTCCATCCTCCATGATTCAGTGCAATATATGGATTTTTACCTGTAACTTTGGAAGACATCAGATTCTGCACTTCCTATAAACAGACAACAAAAATATTATTAGGTCAAAAAAAGTAACATGATGGTGGCATACTGCCATAGATCTGAAATAACACTGCACATCATTCATGTCGATTTGGACATCGAGAATACCGACAATAAATTCATGTTGATAAGTCCTCACTATAAATTTATAAAAAATGTTTTCTTCCTCTTTTTTCCATAATACTAAAGATGCGAGTTTTTTTGCAGGATATGACTAAAGTAAAAGGGAAGAGAGGAGAGAAGAGGAAACATCTTATATGGCTGACTATGATAACGAAAAATACCTCTTGCTTCTCTTAAGCATCACTCACTATTATTGCATCTGAGAAAGTTCAAATGCTTCTTTAAAAGCATTCTTTTTGATAGTTTTTTACTCCAAATAAATCACTGTCTAGAAGACACATAAAAAATTGAACTTTGACACAGTTGAAGATAGATTTTCATGTAGTCTCCTGTTGGTTACTACTTGGAATCTCACGACAAGTTCAGAGTCTTTATTTTATCAATTCTTGGAAATGGTTTTTGGAGGATACTCATCCTGTAAAAACAAGGATCCAGAAATGTCAATTTAGGTTGATACTAAAGGGTGTTCAATGTAGTATTACTACTTTTAACCTACCAATTGGCTTAGGAACAGCAAGAACTTGACTTCAATCAAATAGCAGATTATTCAGGGACCACACAACTGGATGAGTGGGCTGAGATAACTACCAAAGCACATGTGTCATGTCGCATGGCAAGACGGCTGATAACAAACATATTGAGATTGGAATAAATAGACCATCCCACTTTAAAGTACCTGTATACAGAAACATCCTTATGGCTTATCCTTAACTGTTTGTCAGAAAGTAATTGATACCATTATTGTGCAATTGAAGCCAATGATATGTAACCATGCCATAAATAGAAAAAATAAAGGAAATATAACCATAACAGTGCTTTCAATAACATTCGAGGAAGGGGGCTACCTCGGTAAAGCACCTGTGTGAGAATAGTAAGATAAACAATTTCCCTCTCGTTATCCCATTACTTCCATTACTTCCATTCAGAATAAACTCACTTTAAAGAGAGTTTTCAGTGCTGAGTCCAGCATACACCTCACTTGTTATAAGGCCTGGCACCTCTGATGCTAAAATAACAGCTGGCAACAGCTTTGTATGATTTGCAGAAACAGTTTAGTTTTAGTTTCATTGAAATAATTACCATTGAATTTTTAGACTGAACATTTTCCTAGGTTGACATTTGCCATTTGAAACTCATTTTTCTTTGAGACAACTGTACATTTTCACGCCCAAAATTGAAGAAGACTTCATAATTTCTAAATAAAAAGGGTAAATGGTCACATAAAAACGAAACATTCCTATTCCTTTTCCACCTATAGCTTACAGTAAACTATTCATGATTTCTGTACTCCCTCAAGTGAATTCTTAAATAAAAGAAGACCATAACCTTTGGCCTTATTACTAGCACTGTAAACACAATGGTTTACTCACACTGGCCAAGTTTTCAGTGGTTCATAAAGTATTAACAGGGTTGGTTCGTAGTAACTGTGAAGAAACTGAATATCTATAATGTTGCACAACTTTTCACAAATGTCTTTGAGGTTGATGGTGTAACTTGGTAACATGGGAGATCGATCACCACTAAAACAGAACATAATGAAAACAAAAATTTTGCAGGTCAGAATTTTAGTAGATTCTCCTCAATCTACAGAAATCAGTTCCCACAGAGAAGTACATGAAACACAACACCACCTTCAATGGCAAAAATTAGTTCCCAGCAGAAATTTCACACATCCGGACCCCTAAAAAGTGTTTCCACAAAACACAAACAATTCCTAATTGCCAATTTGATGATAAACCCCTTAAAAAAACTCTGATATTAGACCATACACAATCACCATTGCTCATAAGGTACAAATTTAATCAAATAAACATGTACCCTGTAATAACTGTGAAAGCTAAATCAAGAAGAAACTCAATCTATGGCTTCAAAAGTGTGGCCATCACTTAAACTTGTTTACCTCACCACTGCATATTTTGTGTCTCAAGAAATGATTGCAAAATTAACAAATGAGTGACTGTTCCGAACTGAAAGTTATTACTTTTGATGTTAGTTTTTTGCCCTGCAATGGGGTCATTATTAAAAGAGAACTTGGAACGATTAATGTTATGCTTACTGATTGCACGTTGTTGTTGTTTTTTATTTCTTGTTGCCAAAAGTTGTTGATTTTCAGGGACACCATCACATTGCTTACCTGGCAATGACCAAAATTTAATTATACTTTACAGATCTATACACCCATTGACATGTCTTCAGAGCAAGTTCTGTGATGCTTTTTGGGTATATTGATACAAAAATCAGGTCATTTATGCACATGTATCATACCTTGCTGTAAAAGTTCCTTCCTGCCCATGTTCCTCTAATGCTCCTTCTTGTCTAAACAGTAAAACCACAACATATGTGCCATAGATAAGCATCACTGCACAGCATTGATCAGGATCCACAAACACCAAAGGAGGCCAAAAATACTCTTGACTACAACTCTGTAGTGTGATACAAGGAATAAAAAATGACTGTAAAATTGGGAAAGTACCATCCATCATAAATTATTATTGATCATGTGAATATAAATTCACATTGCCACTTACAGAGGAGGAATATCAGGAATGGTTAACATACACAACGACATAAGCCCCAGCCATATGAGTCTCTTGGCTCTAGTACACACTTTACTTAACAATAGCTTTTATTTGAATTATAACCACTCTTGCTATGAAGACAACATTTTGTGATCAATTTAAAATTTTGTCTAACATTGTAGAGGTTTTACCAAAAAATTCTACTATCTTGGTTATTTAGTTTTCTTCAAAGAAATACAAACTTTTTGTCTTCTGATCATGAGTGCCTGGATCATAATCCACCACAGTAAACTGCACACATAATAAAATGACACTTATCAAGGAACACTTCAAAGAATCCAAATTTAAACATTTGGACATCATGTTAGATATCAAGGCTAATGTGTGCACTTTGACTTAAATTTTTCTTTTTTACCTCTGTCTACTAAAATCAATGGCAAAGAAGTAAAAGTGGAACAAACAATGACATAAAATGGAAAATCTTTCTCATCTGATACATTTCATTTAAAGTGCTTCATGAGTAATGTAATTTAATACAGGTCTTGTTAATATCTTAGGATTTAACGGGTGACAATTGAATCTTTTGGAAATATTAGTTTATTGTTACATGCCTATTAAGGTTTCTCTTGCCAGTTAATTAAATTCTCAGTGGCTGATTACAAATCAATTAGTTATTAATTTATTTAAAAGAACATTTCATCAAAATTAATGTTGACCCTTATATAAACTTAAGGTCCACTTTATGATGTAAATAACATTCTAAATTGTAGAACATTTCTCCTTTAAATATGAATTGTTCGTTATTCAAAAGTGACAGAATCTATGTTAACCCTTTAACTCGCAAGATCTCATTAGTAATTCTCCTTACTGTCTGCCAAATGATTCTCATTATGTTAGTTTGAAGAATTTGGTACTAGATCAATTAGTAATCCCATCATTGATATTTTTCTTTAATCTCATCACTTGTCTGCATGATGTTGTATTGATATAGTAAGAAGATATTCTGTCTTGGTCACCCACAGGGGTTAAATGGTTAATCAACTCAAAAGGCTTATTCTTCTTATTTGTGTGAACCCCCACCAAAAAAACAGTCATTGATTTTATTTAATACAAACTGAATATTTAATTGCTTAAACTTCAAGAAGAGAATACCTTGGCGTCCTTAAATCTCAATAACAGTGAGTCCCTTGAATTTCCAGCTGACCTAACAGCTTTAAGACATTCTATGTTGCCAAACAAAGAATACTGACTGACAAGCTCTAACTTCCTTCTCTTTGTAGTACCATCTAAGTAAAGTAAACCACAGGTGACCCAATCTTGCAAAGTGAAACTCTTGTATATGAGCAATTCAATTGACCATTACATTGAAAGGTGGAGATGTCTTAAAATGTTGGTAACTATCTGCATGTAAACCTACATTTACAATCTCCTGAGGGGCTAATCCCCCCCCTCCCAAACCATCCCCCCCTTAAAAAAAGAAAAATTCAAAATTGAAATTAAACTACCTGGAAGTAATAACATGGAAGATTGAATTTGATTTAATTGTTGGTTATAGGTTAACTTACGAAAGCTTGTTACAAGTACATCTCACACTTGATAGCCCAAATAAATACTGATACCTTAAGTAAATACTGACCTCCTGTCTTGTCTGATGATGCTGATCCTGTTGAATTATGCTAAAATGAAGACAGCATACATAAAAAAGTTTAATGACAATTAATTGCCAAAGGCCATGTGAACATTACTAATTAGTTAAACAGAAGGTAGAGACCCAAGATATTTATACCAAGGCATATAAATAAAGCGTGAGAAAACATTACCAACAATAGTCAATTCCCTTTGCCAGCCCCTCAGCCACCATGTTGTTTGTTTACCTCAAATCATTTTGTTTTGAAATTTGATATACATATTTTGATTTGACCTCCTAAACAATATATCCTTTTCTGAGTACCAACTAGACAGCCTGAGAAGACCTTTAACCACTAGGCAAAAAAGAGACGTCGGAAATAGTCTAACTGCCTAGGGAATTTCGCATTCAGATAATAGTGCATTTATGTCTACACCTGATATCGAGCGAGATATTTTCAATAGTACAACAACTGCAAAATAATACTAATAGAAAAATAATCTACTGCAAATAACTGAAAGCTATAGCAAGCAAAAGGTAACCGAAGAAGTTCAATAACAAAAAGGCATGAAATGGAATGCCATATTCCTCCCGTTTGTGAGAAGAAATCTTCCAGGCCTTCTGCTTTGACACCAGGCCTCTTTGGGAGATTCCACCACTGAGCGTCATTTCCATGGAAACGATTTCTGATGCATACAGTTCTCAGTCTTGCGAGAAATTCTCACCGAGAGCAACAAAGTAATTGGAGACTAAGAAAAGAAAAAAAAGAGGTGATGAATATAGAATCTTGATGCACCGTCGAACTCAACTCCAAGCAAGACTGACTGCGAACTTTAAAAACGAAATAAGAATCAAGAATGTCTAACTGTTTATTTCGAGCGCTGGGAAATAAAGCCAACCGACACGTGTTCGTTTTTCATCTGACAAACAAACAAAAAAGGTATGTTTTATTTACGTTTTAAAAAGAAATCCACCAAAGCAAATTCAGTTCTTGCTCTTGGCACGCAACTAACTCCTCGTTGTCGGAGACTTTGATTCGTGCGTGACACATGTCAAATAATGAGTGTGAACATGGCTACCGAATCGGGCGCTAGACAAAGAGATTTTCAAAATGTCTTTTATGCTACCGACGCAAAAGAAAGAAAGAAATTGTTAGGTAAGGACCTACTAATTTCAAAACTTAACGAAGAAGATGATTTCAGGCCCGGGATACTTCTTGATATTCGTTATGACATGTTGGCTTATTTTGTACACAAAGGATTCCATGGCAAGAAGTGACTCTGCTTTGGAAGTACAAGGTTAGCTTTCAATTCGTCGATCGATGAGCGTTGTGGCTGCTGGTGTTATGTGCTATCTTACAATGGATACAGGTCTGGTTACGGTATTAAACACTGTTACCTTAGCCACATATCAGCCTTTCTCTTTGTGATCGTGATTGACTTTCTGTACAATTATTATCCCACACTGTCTAAACTCATTCTCTGTCTTGTGTCATTGACATGTACAAAATATAACCTACAAAATTTAGAATTTGTTCTATTCGGAACAAACGATTTGGTCCTATGCAAGAAATATGTCACCAAAATCTTATAGCTGAAAAAATTATGTAGTTGAATGTTGAAGACAGAATGCAAAGTTCTTGTATGACATGAGATCTTCTTCAAACGCTTACTATTTTGCTTGTGTAAGATCTGAGTTTGCAAATTTGGAGATTTCATCGATAGATTTGGACTTGAAGGTGGTCCATGTTTTAAATTTTTCTGCGGACCTCAATTTAGTCATCTATGCATTTTTTTTGGAGCAATATTGGACAAAAATCTCCCTTTTTATTCCAAGACTTAATGCTTAAGCTACTGATTAGTTATAAACCATCCTGTATACTTTTCTAGAGAGTGAAATCTTATGACTTGTGTAGCAATGCAGTTTAAGTCAACTAGAGCTCTCAAGTCCATGCTGGCAAAGAGTAAGATTTCATGGGCATCACCTATCAAGGGTGGAAAAGGGAAGAGGGTATAGGGGCAATTTGTTCCCCTGGAAAATTGTAAAAAAATAAAATAGCTAAGTTGTGCATTTCTTTAATCTGAGAGAGAATTTTTGCTTTTAAGAAGTGTGCAAAATGAGTGCATAGGGAACAAGGAGTAAATTATATTTGGAAGGATAATTTTATAGGTTCTTAATGAAAGCAGCAGTTTGCTATCTCAAAATCAACAGAATAAATGCAAAACCTTTAAGGAGAGAGAAATAATGGCTTTAGCATGAGAGTGTAAGAATGAATTTGTTTGCGTGAGTCTCACACCCAATGCATGAGACTGGTGAGTCAACTCAACACATTTAGCATACTACAGCATTTATTGCTTTTGTTTTGTTTATGTACCCAGTCAGTACGGTCATTTACAAGGGATTCTTCACTTCATGCCAGTTATTTATTAATGGTACTGTAAAGTGGGTAGGGAGGTTCAATGTAAAAGGAAATAATAGGATGAGGGCTGGAAGAATAAAACAACATTTCAATATTCCAAAAGGAAAAACATTTCCAAACTTGAATATGTCTGTTTTATCTTTAGAATGATGTTCACCAACCAAGTGTTAAGCACAAAATCAAAATCAAAAAGTTGAATTTAATACAATTAAAATAGAGGAAATATATTTTCAAGAGGGTGAAAAACAAAAGAGACAATTGTAATGTTCTAATCAATGCTGTCTCCACTGCCTTGGGTGTAAACTTCACCAATAACTATTTTGTTTTGATCAGGCAAACCCCTCAAGGAGGCTATAACACTGTTTAAAAAACAGCTCAACAGAATTGCCCATCACTCCTGTGGAAAAAAACCTCAAGTCTATGAAAGATTTTGTTTTCATGGCATTATTTTAACACTGCAAGCTGTATTTCTTCTGACACAAGAAAGAGCTGATGACATTGCCAAGTGTGAGCTGGTTGGTCTTAGCCACCCGTGGTTCCACAAGCTATGAGGGATGGTGTACTTAAGAGTGTTTGTGATGAAGAACAGAGAATAAAACACATTGAAGAGATGGAACAAAAATGCATCCAGGTATGTGACTGTGTATGCAACCATTCACTAGGTAGCAAGTTAACTTAGGAAGTAATGTCCATTCTAAGAAGTTGTACTGCCTAACTCACCTCAGAACCTTTCTTACTTGAATCAGTCTAATTTAATGTGTATCATGCTCTTTGTTAAGAATGACAAATTTTACTGGAATAAAAGTGTAAACTTGTATATACAAAATCAAGCAAGGTTGTTTATGGTGGACTGGGAATGACAGGTAAATACTGTCTGTCCTAACTTTAAAGCCATCCGGAAGTACTGGTCATTAAAGAAGATGCATTCCCTCTAATGTTTTCTCAAATGTTCCTCTTTATTGGAGTAATTAGTGCTACAAAAGAAAACATAGTTAAGCACATCTGTTTCATTATGAAATGGGTGATCATTACACATTTGAAACTGTATTGTGACACTATATTAAACAGTCATCCTGTAACAAAGGGGTCAGTTGTCAGATTTTCTCCCCTTAATTACTGTACTGTAATTTTTACCTCTTTAAGTGGTCATGGTCATCCTTGACTGAGTCCCAGCTTCCTGTTTTTATTGTCTTCTTCTTGCATGTGTTGAACAGTCACTCAAGCAGAATCTCTCCAATAAAACTAGGAATAGTATTTTGAGTTTAAATGTGCTCAACATGTTGCAAATTATCTAATTCTACTTAGAACTGTTGGGACAAATATTATGCACAAACATTACACAAGTCAATCGGCCCAAGGATATGACCTAGAGGTCCAACTGATAGAAAATAGTAGACAGTAATTCTGCTTTAGTGTTCTGTTTTTATGCTATGTCACCATTTTGTTGATTCTGTTTATTGGTATTAACAAAGAGTCAATGCATATTTTAGCAAGCTTTTAAGTAAACTTTAAGTTAAGCAATCAATTATGGCATAAAATAGCATTTTTTTTACAGCATTTGACTGCTATTCTGTGGAAACTGTTTCAGTAGTGTCCTTGCAATTCCCTATGGGTGACTGCTTAATACAGGTCTGACTGTATGCTTTTTCTTCATCAATCACTGCTACTCAACACTGATACTTTTCTCTTTACTATTTAGGAAAGAAATGAAGTCCAACAAGCTGTCCAGCAACTGGAGCAGCAGTTTTTGTAGTTTGACTCATCACCAGAAAACTTATCAGCAGAAAATTTAGCCACAATTGTGGCTATTATGTTACTGCTAAAGAGGCTGTTGTGACAAGCACCACTATCAGTTATAAAATCAAAGAAATGCATGATTCTTTTAAATTCAAGAGCAAATGGGCCACTGTTAGTCAGGAGAATGACAAGGGAGGAAAAAAATCTGCAGCTTCTAGTCGTTGTTCCAAAGGAAATTCTGGAAAGTAGTGATCTCATTGCACAAGTATACTTTTCAGTTGTAAGTGTACTTTGGTATCATTTTTAACTTTCAGACAAGTTACTTTAGGGATAATTTCCCATCTTTATTTATCATTTTATGGACATTATGCTCTAATTATGTGTAGCTTTATGGACTCAGAGTTAACTTTTCTTCTTTTCAAACTTGTGATTGGTAATACTTTAAATTTCAGATGAACCTTTATTAAAACTTCCACTGAATTTTTCTTTCCTTTTGCATGACATTATATTGTTGGGTTGTTGATTCTTAGAAGAAAATGTGCGTATGCGAAGGCTCAGAAAATTTGTCCACAACAAAATAAACATTTTTGGCATCACCTGGAATTTCTAAACAAATGGAGATATTTCTCCAAACAGGTTGAAATAAGGTTTTCTGTGGAACTGAGTGGAAACTGGAAGAAGCCCTGCCCTGCATAGGTGTCTCTGTTCATGAGATTTTCACTCTCAAGATCTCATTAGTAATTCTCCTTACTGTTTGCCATATAGTTCTTGTGATGTTAGTTTGGAGAATTTGGTATTGAATCAGTTAATGAGCTAATTAATAGTTTTCTTTATTCTCGTCACTTGTCTGCTTGATATTGTATTGATATTGTAAGGAGAAATTCTGTCTTGGTCACATATGGGAGTGTAAGGGATAAGTCCTGCAAAAATCATAAAAACTGGGAATGAAAGTGTTGAAAAAAAAAATGAGAAAAAGTCTCAAGTGTTATGTTTTTTCTTAGCTGCAACAAGTGAAAATCTTTTATGAGGTTTTCTTGTTTCCTCTTCCCGTTCTTTTTACATGTGGGATATATGTCATTCCTCTGATTTCTTTCCATTATTTAATTTTTGTGTGTGCAGAGGTCCAGTGATTTCTTACATCTTGCTTTAAAAAAGGTCAATAGGTGTCCTTAAAGTAGCCAGGAACCTATTCAAGGAAATATTTTACATGGAATTCATGTCACTTGCATTCCACACTTCCTTAGATATTTTGATGTTGGTTCAAGACATAGTGTTGAATTTTTTTTTTTTCAATGTTAAAAGAAGGAGGAGAAAATCATTTAATTTGAGATAGAGTAGGGGTTTTTTCTAAGGGCTGTTTATACCCTCCCCTTGAGGCAGTCTCTCTGGTAGATTAATAGCTTTTGACTGATATTGAAAAGGTGATTCCCCTCCCCCATTAGCTTCCAAGTTGTGTCTAACAATTAGGGCTGGATATGTCACAACACAAAGTTGAAATCATTCTACAAAATTTATTCTTCAATGACAAATTAGGGAGGTCTGGCTCCATTAACAATGACTAGTAAGTTAAAATCTTTACTGTTCAAGTCTGATACTTCATCTTTATATTTTGAACTGCAACTCTGACAAGTAACAGCCAACGAATAGGTACAAAAATTACATTAATATTTACAAAAAAAGCTGAAACCTTCCGGAAAAAAATTATTTGAATGTGATATAAATCTTACAGCTATAACCTACAAAAAGGCCTTCTCTCTTTGAAAGTGTGATGATTTGATTTACAATTTGGTTACAATTCTTTTTTCAATATTTTGTTGGAAGTGTGAAACGACTTGAACCGGTTGGCTTCAATCGGAAAACAATGCAGAAAACACGAGAAATAAAAAAAAACTTGGTAAGCAATCTGTGGTGTTTGCAATCTGATACCTTTAAAAGCTCCCAAAACACTTCCAGCGAACAAAACTTACAAGAGCATGGAGAGAATTTAGGATCGAAACTGACCAATCACAAAATGAAAAAGTTTCCTGAGAGGTCCGAGGCTTATTTGTTTTCTCTGCAGGAAGCTTTGTGTTTTTTACTTCAATGTTATTGGTTCGTTTATTAAAAGAGTTTGACATCCTTCGTTCTCAATAAACATGTTCATTGGTTCATTTTTCTTCATTTCGATCCGGTTCAAATAATCTCGCTGCTCTGAGCACTTTACAGATTTGCTTTGTTTTTATTCATGTTTTGAGTTATTGGGTTGATACTGTCACTGAGCTGGTTACCTCACTGCTATTTTGAATAGTAAGTGGTTCAAATAATTTCTTTTCAGTTTTTAATTAGAATTGCTGAGGCCTAAAGAATTAGCTCACATTTAGACTGACTATTGCTTAGTAAATTACGTGCCTTTTGCTTACCTGCTTGAGTGATGTTTATATTTCGTGAGAGGTTTAACGTGTGTAGCTGACTGTTGTTGTTGTTGATGAGTTCAGCCAAGTGCTGTGCTCCGATGTCTGAGATGTCATTGAGTGAGAGGTCTAACGTGCGTAGCTGACAGTTGTTGTTGTTGATGGCTTCAGCCAAGTGCTGTGCTCCAATGTCTGAGATTTTATTGTTTGTGAGGTTTAACGTGTGTAGCTGACAGTTGTTGTTGTTGATGGCTTCAGCCAAGTGCTGTGCTCCAATGTCTGAGATTTTATTGTATGAGAGGTTTAACGTGTGTAGCTGACAGTTGTTGTTGTTGATGGCTTCAGCCAAGTGCTGTGCTCCGATGTCTGAGATGTCATTGAGTGAGAGGTCTAACGTGCGTAGCTGACAGTTGTTGTTGTTGATGGCTTTAGCCAAGTGCTGTGCTCCAATGTGTGAGATGTTATTGTATGTGAGGTTTAACGTGTGTAGCTGACAGTTGTTGTTGTTGATGGCTTCAGCCAAGTGCTGTGCTCCAATGTCTGAGATGTTATTGTCTGTGAGGTTTAACGTGTGTAGCTGACAGTTGTTGTTGTTGATGGCCTCAGCCAAGTGCTGTGCTCCAATGTCTGAGATGTTATTTCTTGTGAGGTTTAACGTGTGTAGCTGACAGTTGTTGTTGTTGATGGCCTCAGCCAAGTGCTGTGCTCCAATGTTTGAGATGTTATTGTCTGTGAGGTTTAACGTGTGTAGCTGACAGTTGTTGTTGTTGATGGCCTCAGCCAAGTGCTGTGCTCCAATGTTTGAGATGTTATTTCTTGTGAGGTTTAACGTGTGTAGCTGACAGTTGTTGTTGTTGATGGCGTCAGCCAAGTGCTGTGCTCCAATGTTTGAGATGTTATTGTCTGTGAGGTTTAACGTGTGTAGCTGACAGTTGTTGTTGTTGATGGCCTCAGCCAAGTGCTGTGCTCCAATGTTTGAGATGTTATTGTCTGTGAGGTTTAACGTGTGTAGCTGACAGTTGTTGTTGTTGATAGCTTCAGCCAAGTGCTGTGCTCCAATGTCTGAGATGTTATTTGTTGTGAGGTTTAACGTGTGTAGCTGACAGTTGTTGTTTTTGATGGCTTTAGCCAAGTGCTGTGCTCCAATGTTTGAGATGTAATTGTATGTGAGGTCTAACGTGCGTAGCTGACAGTTGTTGTTGTTGATGGCCTCAGCTAAATACTTTGCTGCTTCATCTGTCAATTGATTGTTTGTGAGGTTTAACCAGCTCAGTTGAGATTCCCTACATTTTAACAATTTGCAAAGTTCAAAACAACCTAATGGACCAATGTTATTGTAACTCAAATCTAAATGTGAAATTTGTTGAACATTAATTACATTTACTAACGAAGAGCAATCAACAGCTGTGAGGTGACAACGAATAAAATTTACACAATTAAAGTTCATTTGTTGAAGTTTTCTCTGTGCTTCTTCGTTCATTCTGCTATTTTCGTTTAAACATTTAATTAATGTTACTGCTAATTCTCGTTCGTCTTCAGTCGGCCAGCAGGTTACTTTCCTTTGCTCTTCATTCTCTGTCCATTGTTCGTAGTAGTCTGCGCTTTCTTTTTCAGTTTTCACAGGAAGAAGGTCCGTGATAATTTCGCTTGGTAGGTCAGTGTTATTCTCCATTAATCCTGCTAGAAACTGAAAAACCAGCTGCCATCTGCCGTCCTTGATGTTCTCGGAAACAAAGTTTTTTAATTCTGTTTCACTCATATTTGCCAGGTGTCTCGCGGCGAAAAACTCTTGCATTGTCAGATGAATGAAACAGAATTGTGGTTCAAGATTAAGCGTGTCAGTTTTACGGTCGGGTAAGCGATGAAAAAGAGCGCTGTCTCCCATTCCTTGTACCTCGTTTCCTCCAAGGATCAGTTTTCCATCTTTGATTCCGTCAAAGGCTACTTTTCCTAGTATCCTGAAATTCTCCAGTACATCTTTGGGCCAAACATGTTCGAGAGGAAACAAAACATTGCTCAATTCTATTGTATGTTTAAAATAAAACACTTTCACTGCAATATTGTATATCAATGTTAATTTGGAAGGGAGGGCAACGTCAGCGGAACTTTCGGACTCTTGACTTCGCATGATTTCTAACAGACTTGTGCAGATGATAAAGCTGTTGACCGGGACATAACACAGCGAGAGCAAATTCAAGTTGCTACTGATGTGTCGCCATAGTGTTTCGCCCACTGCCTTTTCATCTCCGGCCAATTTGAATACATATTCTTCAACTTGTTCCGATGAGAATCCTAGAACCTCGTAAGTATTGTCAAACGAAAGGTGTTTGATTCTCGACAAAGCCGTAGGTCTCGTGGTGGTCACAATTGAGGCATCTTCTAGGAGTTTCCCGGTCACAAGCCACTGATAAAGGATTTGGAGCGGCTTTTTCTCTTCATTGCTCCTGGGATAAAGAGGCGCCCCGACCACGTTTGCGTCATGTTTAAATTCGTCGAATCCGTCAAAAAGTATGAGTACACCTTTAGGGTTTTCAAGCAGGTGATTCCAGACCTCGTCATCTATATGATCTGTTGGGAAATACTCGGACTGAATTAACAGTTCCTTGAGGCTAAGGTCGTTTGCCGATTTGAATCTTCTGAATTTCACTAGGAAAGCGGCATCAAAATGGATTTTGGCTCCAGTTGTCACTTTAAAAGTTTTGTTTGATGCCCAGTCTCTGACAAGTTTGGTACAAAATAATGTCTTGCCGATTCCGGCTCGACCAACGATTAACACTTTCTTATTTTCAACATTTAGGAGGTCTTCCAAGCGTTCCGGATGTGATTTTTTCCCGCGCGACCTTGGATAAATTTTGAGCTGTTCCTCTCTGTTTTCAGTAAGGTGATACGTAGCTCTGTTCGGAATCCAAACAAGATTTGTGTAAATTTGATCCAAGGTCAAATGTTTAACTGTTGTGTTTTCGCCTGGATTACCTGAAAAAGGTGATTGGAGTTCGTAAAGTCTTTGGGTCGTTTGAATAATTATTTTCTTCTTGCGTTCGATGAATTCGTGAAATTTGCGTTCTTGGAGTTCTTCAGTGTCTCTTTCAGTGAGTGGAATAGTTTCGTTCCTTCCATTTAGGTGTTGGTTGAGACTTAAATGGTTTCTTTCTTGGAGTTGTTCAGTGTGTCTTTCAGGGAGTGGAATAGTTTCGTTCCTTCCATCTAGGTGTTGGCTGAGACTAAGATGGGTTCTTTCTTGGAGTTGTTTAGTGTGTCTTTCAATGAGTGGGATAGTTTCGTTCCTTCCATCTAGGTGTTGGCTGAGACTTAGATGGGTTCTTTCTTGGAGTTGTTCAGTGTGTCTTTCAATGAGTGGGATAGTTTCGTTCCTTCCATCTAGGTGTTGGCTGAGACTTAGATGGGTTCTTTCTTGGAGTTGTTCAGTGTGTCTTTCGGTGAGTGGAGTAGTTTTGTCCCTTCCATCTAGGTGTTGGTTGAGACCTAAGTGAGTTTTAAGAAACATTGAGTCTTGAATGAAACTCCTTTTAATGCATGCCCGTGAAAAAAGGTAAACGATTTCAACCAGAATAGTAACGACAAGAATTCCATTCACACCAAGGACAACGTACATCCAGTAGGTTTTCTTTGCCGCTCGTTGATTGTGACAATCGTATAAAGTCGAGTGTTGGGCGTTGTCAGTTGAATTCCTTGGCTGAGTGGTTCCATCGGTTAAATTACAGTCAAACTTGGAGGAAAACTTTAAAGGATAAAGTAACTGAGTTTGTAGGATGATGAAAAGAACTCCTAAAACAAGTCTAGTGAATAGTTGACAGCAGTAAGCGATAAAAAGCTTATATCCCGTCGATAATGCGTTCCCTTGGTCGCACGGCTGTCCCTCTGAATCACCGTCACGACTGCTTGGCGACAGTCGATTGACTGTTGGTCTTACTATTAGGGAGTAGATAACACAAGCAGATATAATAAGGACGAAATTCGTGATTACGAAGCCATAAACTGGAACACCGAGTTTGCTTTGTTGCTTCACGTATTTCTCGTAACATTTTCCCTGGACGGCTTTGATGTTTTCACTTTTCGCTCCGCCACAGTTGAAATCAAACCTGGGTTCGTTGTATTCCATGTCGGCGAATATACCAAGGAAGATGACACCAATCACGCTCCAAATAACCACTACCCCAAAGGGAATTTTGTTGAAAGTTTTCGGTTCCAAATAATCTAATAGCTTTTCCATTGACATTTTTGGTGATTCCGTTATCTTCGTTTGAGTATTGATTTTCTCCGGTTCAATTGAACTGCTAATTCGATCATAGTGTATTTAAAGAGATACAGAACTTTTGTTTGATTGGCTCTTTGAAAACTTTCAACTGTCAAAAAGGCGATGGCCTATGCAACGTTTACTTGTTTACATAAGAAACAGATATCAGACTAGTTCAGCCGGGTACAGATATGTATTGTTTCAAAAGATGCGCTTGACCTCTTCATCCACCTGCCCCCCTTTGCTCATTTCCATACACCTTCGATCTTCTTTCCTATGAAAATTCAGCGCGGAAGCCCAGTAGACTTGACTTAATTTCTGCTGTCAAACCCAGAGTACTTATGTTGATTACTTTGCAGCTTTAAGCCTGCTAATTTCTAAGCTACCAAGTATCACCATTTTCTGCAGTATTCTTGTATTTCTTACTTAATAGACGCCAACACACCAGGGTGTCATGCTGGTGAAAGACTTCTTTTTTGCACTGTGGGAGACGTGATGAAAGCACGAAACCGCGCAGAGGGGGGGGGGGGAGGGCTTAGCCCCCCACTTTTTCGCGAAAATCGAAAATAAATTGAACAAAAACAATTTAACAAAAGTAACGGAGCCAAAAATAGCCCCCACTCAAAAACTCGCCGCGCGATTCCAGAAGAAACACTTACACTGTAGACTTAATAAGGTTGAATAAGAGGACTAGGATTCTTTCGCTGCCTCCAATCGGCGCTTCTGTGGTGGCGAGCAGCGAGTTCCTCACAGCAAATTTAGTGAGGCGTGAGTGGTCCAGTGGTCTGAGCGCTGGACTCTGGGTCGGACGGCCCGGGTTCGAGTCCTGGCCGGGGCACTACGTTGTGGCCTTAAGCAAGCCGCTTCACTCACCTTGCTTCGTCTTCTCGGATAAGACGTTAAGCCGGAGGTCCCGTCTCCTGCAGGGTTTGGGGTAGGAGACGTTAATTTCCCACGCACGAGATTACTGTGTGATGGATGTCCTCCCCTGGGGTGGGTTGGGTGGGAAAACAGCAGGTCCACATCAGCTTAACAGTTGCCAAAAATTCAACCTGCTTAAACAAATAAATAAATAAAATAATAATAATAATAATAATGGTTCCGCGTCAGGCTAAACTTTGAATTGTCCACTTCCTGTTTAGGAATGAGCCCGGAAAACTGGTTTATTTTGACTATCACTTGCTTAGATTGGTAACAATAAGAACACAAATTATACAAAATTATTTCCGCCGTATTATTTAGTTGTAGCTCTTCGCGTTGCCAAAAAATTTCGAAGCATGTAAAGAGAACGCGGCGCCGAATCCACTTTGCTGGACGCGATCAATTGTTGAGGGTTAAGAGGGCAGTGTAATTAACTGATAGATTTGGCGCCAGATTGATGCTTGGCGGCAGGATAAGAGAGCTTCAGGACAAATATCGTGACGATAGCGGAGAGCGCTAAAGACATCATGAAACTTCAGTTCCTCCCTGGTGACTTTAAACGTACAAAAAAAACGACATTCGATTTTATAAACGAAAACTATATGAGTGGAGGGCACTTCGCTCTTTCTGGGTGTTACTAAACTGTAGATTAGCAGACCGTAGAACCTGCGACCATTCTGCGCCATGCTGCGAAACCATTAGTCTTTTTGTAAAAAAAAAATATTAATTAATTAAAAAAGAAACTTAAAATACCTTAACATTTCAAGAAATTTCGTTTTCGGGTTTAAAGAAGATAACGTTAACATATATATCTATATATCTATATTTTAACAATTTTGACGTCCAATTAATGAAAACCCAAGCTCACACGGTGAGCCTCTGTGATTATGCAAAAATGTTTCCGTTGCGCAATGGGTGAATCAGGGATTTGCATGGGAATAAACAGCCGCGCTCTCGACTTTAGAAAGATCTGGACGTGTTTTGAATAATATTTTGACAATAAAAATTTGACAAATTTACCGCGTTCAAGTGGTTGTTCTTTTGCATCGAGAGAATTTTTTTGGGCTGAGCTCGGTTAATTTAGCCCGGTCTAAGTTCATCTGCCTAACCCTCTACATAATCCCTTCGAATACAAATCTGTGAGTAACGCCAACCGAGTGAATCCACTGGAAGCAAAACGCTGATTAATCACTCCGAACACCCCGATCACCCCAAAATTCGGCTTACTGTAATTTGCGAAACGAAATGAAAACCTGTAATTTGCGAAAAAAATTATTCTGAGACTCAAGAAAATAAAAGAGCTTGGATTAGTTACATTTTCCTAGCAAACATGATAGCGGAGCTCGCAAAGCGTAACCCCATAATTTAAATTGTACAAAATAGTAGTAACCCATCAAGCCGAAAAAATTTGGATGTACGACCGTGCGACCGTTTCATTTTCACTACATCATATTCCTCTACGCATCTGATTACATACAACTCCAACTACGACTCCATTGCTAGTTAAAACCAGCCTTCAGTCCCTCAGTCTGGGAATAGCAACTGTTATTTCTTTATGAAAGTTTAATAAGTTCTATGTAATGCATCAAAACAAACAAGAGAACGACTACAAATCAATACAGCCAACTTAAAGCGTTTTCAGAAAACTGCAGTTCACTGGTATTTTCTTTGCTTTGAGTTACAAAGGTGCTAAACAGTAGGAAACCTCTGGCTTTCAAACTTTAAGCCAATACTTCCTTGTTGTTCTTTGTGGCATCTAGGAACTCCAAATTCTTGAGACCTTCAGCGAATGAGTCTATCTCAAACTTCCTCAACGAAATTATTTCAGTCACCAGTAGGTTTTGTACAAGATGTGCCACATTCTTATTTGTTATCTTCTTGGTTATTAGCCAGTGAGAGGCATTTATCGCTGACCAGAAGGACTCAGAGGAAGGATGGTTGTGAAGGACTTTAGAAACATCTCCTTCCTGCAACTTATCCAGCAATTCATGCAAAACAGCAGTTTCTTCAATTAAGGAGAAAAAAAAAATTAAAACCTATCAGAAATGTTCCATTGTCACTTTATATGCCTATGGATTAACTCTTCAACTCCCAAGATCTCATTAGTAATTCTCCTTACTGTCTTCCATATAGTTCTTGTGATGTTAGTTTGAAGAATTTGGTATAGGACCACATAATAATCCCCTAATTAAGATTTTTCTTTATTCTCATCACTTGTCTGTTTGATATTGTATTCATATTGTAAGGAGAAATTCTGTCTTGGTCACTCATGGGAGCTAAAGGGTTAAGAGAGGAAATAATTCACTTGCCCTTTGATTCTGTTAATGTCAAAGCTCTATTAGGAAATGACCATTATTTTTGAGAAAGGGTGGGGGGAGGTTGGGCAATTTTGTTGTTGTTGTGGTAATTGACCAACCCTCCCCTCAAAAAATAATAGTCCATCCCTAAGCCCTGTCTCTAACAAGCTCCTTGTTTGGAAGTCTAATTTTTTTAATAACCCCCCTCTCTGTAAACCTGCCTCTTCCCTATAAAAAGTGTACAAAATTAACTACATTCCAATGTTTTTGTGACCATAAATGTAACAAAAACTGTAAGTACACTAAAGTACCTGCATGTACCTCTGAACAACAATTTCTATCTGGTGTTTGGAGGAATCTGGAAACATTTCAGACAGTTGATCCACCCACAACCTTGTTTCTGTCTGTGTAACATATCTGAGAGGAGAAATCTGTCACTCCTGGGCTGCTTTTCCCATTAGGATTTAGGTAAGAAACCTCGGGAAGGGTGATGGCGTTCTTAACGATCACATATCAACATTTTCTCTTCGTCAACCACAGTCACACTATCAAATACATCCTTCTCTCCAGCTCTGTGACCAAAGTTTCACCGTTTTGCAACATGCACTGGCATTTGAACTTCTAAATTTTAAAACAACAACTGAAAAAATTATGAAAAAACTAAGAAGGTTTTTCATACTTTTGTGCTCTTTTGTCTTTGAGACTTTTCTTCCGTCAGTCCTTGTTGCTGCAAAAAAAAATATATATATATATATATGTAAATATGTATACTTTATGATCATTTAAAGAAGAGTCTACTTCCAGCTGCTCAACCAACAGAATCACAAGGTAGTGATAAAAATGCAAAACCCACTGGTAATTGACGTGCACAGGTCAAACTTCCATCAAATGATCTACATTGGACGCCCTCTATGCGTAACTAGAGTATATACGCACTGGAAAACGGAATCTAGTTATTTATCTATTTTCATAACTTTTCTGGCTTTCTACATCCACTTTCTAATAGCAAACTATTCTTAATTAATTAAAACATGAGGTTTCCATCCTCCATGATTCAGTGCAATATATGGATTTTTACCTGTAACTTTGGAAGACGTCAGATTCTGCACTTCCTATAAACAGACAACAAAAATATTATTAGGTCAAAAAAAGTAACATGATGGTGGCATACTGCCATAGATCTGAAATAACACTGCACATCATTCATGTAGATTTGGACATCAAGAATAGTGACAATAAATTCATGTTAAAAAGTCCTCACAATAAATTTATAAAAAATGTTTCTTCCCCTTTTTTCCATAATACTAAAGATGCGAGTTTTTTTGCAGGATATGACTAAAGTAAAAGGGAAGAGAGGAGAGAACAGGAAACCTCTTATATGGCTGACTACGATAACAAAAAATACCTCTTGTTTCTCTTAAGCATCACTCACTATTATTGCATCTGAAAAAGTTCAAAGCTTCTTTAAATGCATTCTTTTTTATAGTTTTTAACTCCAAATAAATCACTGTCTAGAAGACACATAAAAAATTGAACTTTGACCCAGTTGAAGATAGATTTTCATTTAGTCTTGTGTTGGTTACTACTTGGAATCTCACGACAAGTTCAGAGTCTTTATTTTATTAATTCTTGGAAATGGTTTTTGGAGGATACTCATCCTGTAAAAACAAGGATCCAGAAATGTCAATTTAGGTTGATACTAAAGGGTGTTCAATGTAGTATTACTACTTTTAACCTACCAATTGGCTTAGGAACAGCAAGAACTTGACTTCAATCAAATACCAGATTATTCAGGGACCACACAACTGGATGAGTGGGCTGAGATAACTACCAAAGCACATGTGTCATGTCGCATGGCAAGACGGCTGATAACAAACATATTGAGATTGGGATAAATAGACCACCCCACTTTAAAGTACCTGTATACAGAAACATCCTTATGGCTTATCCTTAACTGTTTGTCAGAAAGTAATTGATACCATTATTGTGCAATTGAAGCCAGCGATATGTAACCATGCCATAAATAGAAAAAATAAAGCAAATATAACCATAACAGTGCTTTCAATAACATTCGAGGAAGGGGGCTACCTCGGTAAAGCACCTGTGTGAGAATAGTAAGAAGAACAATTTCCCTCTCGTTATCCTATTACTTCCATTCAGAATAAACTCACTCTAAAAAGAGTTTTCAGTGCTGAGTCCAGCATACACCTCACTTGTTATAAGGCCTGGCACCTCTAATGCTAAAATAACAGCTGGCAACAACTTTGTATGATTTGCAGAAACAGTTTAGTTTTAGTTTCATTGCAATAATTACCATTGAATTTTTAGACTGAACATTTTCCTAAGTTGACATTTGCCATTTGAAACTCATTTTTCTTGGAGACAACTGTACATTTTCACGCCCAAAATTGAAGAAGACCTCATAATTTCTAAATAAAAAGGGTGAATGGTCACATAAAAATGAAAATTTCTTTTTCCACTAATAACAGTAAACTATTCACGATTTCTGTACTCCCTCTGGTGAACTCTTTAATAAAAGAAGACCATAACTTTTGACCTTATTACCAGCACTGTAAACACAATGATTTACTCACCCTGGCCAAGTTTTCCGTGGTTCATAAAGTATTAACAGGGTAGGTTCATAGTAACCCTAAAGAAACTGAATATCTATAATGTTGCACAACTTTTCACAAATGTCTTTGAGGTTGATGGTGTAACTTGGTAACATGGGAGATCGATCACCACTAAAACAGAACATAACGAAAACAAAAATTTTGCAGGTCAGAATTTTAGTAGATTCTCCTCAATCTACAGAAATCAGTTCCCACAGAGAAGTACATGAAACACAACACCACCTTCAATGGCAAAAATTAGTTCCCAGCAGAAATTTCAGACATCCTGACCCCTAAAAAGTGTTTTCACAAAACACAAACAATTCCTAATTGCCAATTTGATGATAAAACTCCTTAAAAAAACTCTGATATTAGACCATACACAATCGCCATTGCTCATAAGGTACAAATTTAACCAAATAAACATGTACCCTGTAATAACTGTGAAAGCTAAATCAAGAAGAAACTCAATCTATGGCTTCAAAAGTGTGGCCATCACTTAAACTTGTTTACCTCACCACTGTATATTTTGTGTCTCAAGAAATGATTGCAAAATTAACAAATGAGTGACCGTTCCGAACTGAAAGTTATTACTTTTGATGTTAGTTTTTTGCCCTGCAATGGGGTCATTATTGAAAGAGAACTTGGAACGATTAATGTTATGCTTACTGATTACACATTGCTGTTGTTTTTTATTTCTTGTTGCCAAAAGTTGTTGATTTTCAGGGACATCATCACATTGCTTACCTGGCAATGACCAAAATTTAATTATACTTTACAGATCTATACACCCATTGACATGTCTTCAGAGCAAGTTCTGTGATGCTTTTTGGGTATATTGATACAAAAATCAGGTCATTTATGCACATATATCATACCTTGCTGTAAAAGTTCCTTCCTGCTCATGTTCCTCTAATGCTCCTTCTTGTCTAAACAGTAAAACCACAATATGTGTGTCATAGATAAGCATCACTGCACAGTGTCAATCAGGATCCACACACCAAAGGAGGCCAAAAATACTCTTGATTACAACTCTGTAGTGTGATACAAGGAATAAAAAATGACTGTAAAATTGGGAAAGTACCATCCATCATAAATTATTATTGATCATGTGAATATAAATTCACATTGCCACTTACAGAGGAGGAATATCAGGAATGGTTATCATACACAACAACATAAGCTCCAGCCATATGAGTCTCTTGGCTCTAGTACACACTTTACTTAACAATAGCTTTTATTTGAATTATAACCATTCTTGCTATGAAGACAACATTTTGTGATCAATTTAAAATTTTGGCTAGTAATTTGTAAGAGGTTTTACCAAAAAATTCTACTATCTTGGTTATTTTGTTGTCTTCAAAGAAATGCAAACTTTTTGTCTTCTGATCATGATGCCAGGATCATAATCCACCACACCAAACTGCACACATAATAAAATGACACTTATCAAGGAACACTTCAAAGAATCCAAATTTAAACATTTGGACATCATGTTAGATATCAAGGCTAATGTGTGCACTTTGACTTAAATTTTTCTTTTTTACCTCAGTCTACTAAAATCAATGGCAAAGAAGTAAAAGTGGAACAAAAAATGACATAAAATGGAAAATCTTTCTTATCTGATATATTTCATTTAAAATGCTTCATGAACAATGTAATTTAATACAGGTCTTGTTAATATCTTAGGATTTAAGAGGCGATCTCTGTAAGAGCGGCCCAGGGCATTTCGCATCGAAAAAAAGTTTTCCCTCAAACTTTGCCCAATAAACTATTTTTGGTAACAAGTAAGTAAAACCACATTAGTTTCTGGAAATACCTCAACATAAAATTTTAGAGCTCTCAAAAGTCAAAGCTGCAAAAGGCCCTTTTTTGACCTCTTGCGACATCGAAAATTTCAAAAGTTGAATAGCCCTGTCCTCGTATCACACCGCAGGCAACAAAAAATATTTTGTATTCTTAAAGTGTGTGATATATAAGGTGTAAAAAATGCATTTCAATTTTGATATTCGTTTATTCAGAGGCTCGTCATAATTTATTTGAAAACACTCGTTGGACAGCTTTCTGAAATTGGTTAAAAGTACTCTTTCTTTCTCGATTGATATTGCTCAAGTCCAGACCAGACCATTAAAATCTCCACTTGATTTCTGCTAATAAGATGTTTGGCTGCAGAAAAAAATAAAAACATCTTGCACTTATTGATTTTCTTCGCCGAGGTGACTTCGAACTTTTAGCGATAGTGCTAGCGTGACAGCCGATTATGCAAATTAGTTCATTGAGCAAACTCCGACCGTTTTATGTGAGTAGCTCAATAAATCTTAGATTTTAACCATTTTAAGTAGAAAACATAGTAGGACAGAGCTTTAAAACCACACCGATTAATACTTTAAGCATTTTAAAAGGCCAAAATTTGACAAATTTTATTATCTCGTGACGAAAGACGTCAACAACAACGTATCGAATATTATAATTTGATTAGCGCTCGCAAACCCTTTTTTAAAAATTTGGTTTCTGTCATTTCATATTTGAGTTCCGATGGCTTACGCTATTCAAATCTGTATGAACATTTCAAAATTAAACTACAGGATTCTATTTAGTGTAACCGGCGATAACAGCACACACTGAAATACACCATGACCAGTGACTCTGTCACGTAATTCCATCGTGTAGTTGTCCTGAATACTTCTCACGTCTAAATAAAGCAGCGATTTCTCAGATTTCTCGCTGAAAGGGAAAAAATTATATTTGATCGTCACATCTGTCTGCATAACAGTCTCTGTTCATAAGTTTGAAGAGTTCTTGTAAAAAAAGATATCGCATTCGCATAACGGGTGGACGTCATAACTAGATTGCATGACAACTGCACTCCGAAATCGTTTCCTCCATTTTTGCAAGAGGTGCTGCATTTGTATCTTGCATTTTGAATGCGAGCTCAAAATGTTCGCATATTTCTCTTAGCATCTTGACTTTGGGACTAGACAACCTTGCTTCTCTTGCCAACGAGCACACATCATAGATATCAAACATGATTGGATGTTTCAATCTATCTCATCCATTACTGTGTTCCTCGCCTCTCTCAAAAACCCTTCGTCTACATCAGAAGCAGATGCTTCTATCAAGTGGTCGTCTGCGTCGGTGGCATCATCCGATTCTTGTTGTATTTTAGATCGCTGTTTAAGGCACAATCTCGAGAAGAAACCCCGAATCTGTTTGTTGGATAACCACTCTGTTCTATCGAAAATTCTCTCTCCATCTATTGTGCAAGCAGTTCGCATATCCTTTGGTACTTCTCTGGGTTTGGTTTCTGCCAGTGTCTCATCCGATTTTAAATTTCTGTTTCAAGTACTGCCTGACGTTTTGCGAAAGCCATTCACTTGCACCTCTCTTATGAAGAGCCCACCCCATGGGAAGCTTTGATGTACTTGTCAAGGGTTCTGTGGCCACTGCAATCAGTTCAGTCGAACTTTCACCTTCTAATGACAATGACTGAAAGTGATGAACCCACTACCTCTTCACTTTGTCATAAAGACTTTAAGTCATGCTCGCAGGCACAGGACTTACATGATGAACTAGCTAGTTCATATGGAAGTCAAGGTCGGCCTGGGTCTTAAAATCTTCATCGCAACCAGGTTCAGGGCATTGATAGGAACTACCGTCGTTGCCATCATTGCTTTCTCCTGCTGATGCAGTTCGTCGAGCAGTAGTGGGGAAAAATGGAATCTCCTCCACCAGATCCGTCATTTTTTCTGTGGAAAAATTGCAATTTTAATTTTACCGAATAAACTTTCCAGGCCCAACATTAAACGCTCTCCAAACGCGCAGGCCTTCTTGTGTAAATTGCTGAAAGTGGCAATCTTGATGTTGTGATAGCAACCTGCTTCATCCGATCTTAGAAAGACCTTTTTTATTCCTGAATTTCGTAACTTTATGGTGACAAAAAGATTTTTTAGGACTGACAGCACTGAAAACCAATCTTTTTACAGCTGTTAAGAAGGTGTACGTATCAGGTTACTTCCAGGCTTTCCTCCTGTGTTACAACAACCACGTTACTCACATGCCAATTGATTTCCCTCTTGGGAAACCATTCTGCTTGCTTTTCCCGGAACTTCATCGCTATGAACTTCATTGTCCAGTCAACTATTATAAATGCTTCATCTCCCTCCAAAGTATCGACAATTTTCCGCTGGCACTGATCCTGGTTTCTGCTCTCAGGATATGCCCTCTCCATTCAAAGATCTTAGCGGCAGCATTTTTTGCTTCATACAAATAGTCTTCCGCTTGAAACCTACCCAACTGCATTGTGTACTCAGAAATAATGCCATTTACTTCTTCAAGAACACTCTTCAGCTTCTCACAATCCTCACACTTCACGTTGTGACTGTGACTGCATACTTTCTGAACGTCAGTGTTACCAGCATGGCTCAGTGCAAAGACCCTACAGTGATCGGCACATTTGCTATCGTCCTCTTCGCAGTGATTAAGGTATGTAGTCTTCAGATACAACTTACTCTCCTGAAGCCTCTTCCGAACTTTTTTACACCAGTCCTTTTCTGCTACCACGCTTTCCAATTCGTCTATAATTTGGAGAAAATCCTCGATACCATCCGCTCCCTCAGCTGCAGTATCGTCTAAACCTCTATAGAACGCCATACATCTTAGAAATGGCCTTTGAAATTTGCAAATTGACAGAATACCGGCTCTTTACCCCTTTCGAATCGCTACCAGGGTGTGTCGGAAACTGGCACGCTGAACTTTGGGACCAGAACTTCCTGAACTGAGTCTTCTATATCGAACAGGCCAGCCCTTGCAAAGATAAGCTCTCCTTCTGTGAAACTCTCTTTTGACAAATGAATTAAGCAGAGATGACTCTTTATTGAGTCAGTACTCTGTGGCAAGTTAAACAAACCGGAAACTCCTCGTGAGTCTCCGAACGAAGTTTCTGAGGAACGCGACTGAAAACAGAACTTCTTGTGGCGAATACCGCTTCAAGAATTTAGCGTTATTAATCCGGATCCCAAGCAAACCAGTACCGAAAGAGACATAAGGATTACAGCTAATAAAATTACGCGCTTTACAATATAGATATAGCTAATTGTTGGAAAAATTAGGTGACACGTAACGTAATAATTTATTTCCTCAAAAATCGCGGGGTCCTTTTCCACAAGTACTCCCTAGAGTTCTGAATAGAAACTTTCATAAAGACAGGTGTGCAGAAAAAATTTTTCCTATTCCTGCCGACCAGAATTCTGATCCAAAAGGCGATGTTATCGCTGCTTTAATACGAAGGGAGAAGCAATTCAGGATAATTACACAATTGAATTATGTGACAGTGGTCACGGTGTATTTCAGTGTGTGCTGTTATCGCCGGTTACACTAAATAGAATCCTGTAGTTTGGTTTTGAAATGTTCATACAGGTTTGAATAGCGTAAGCCATCAGAACTCAAAAATGAAATAACAGAAGCCCAATTTTTAAAAAGGGGTTTGCGAGCGCTAATCAAAATTATGATATTCGATACGTTGTTGTTGACGTCTTTCGTCACGAGATAATAAAATATGTCAAATTTTGGCCTTTTAAAATGTTTAAGGTATTAATCGGTGTGGTATTAAAGCTCTCTCCACTATATTTTCTACTATATTGTCTACTTAAAATGGTTAAAATCTAAGATTTATTGAGTTACCCATGTAAAACGGTCGGAGTTTGCGCAATGAACTAATTTGCATAATCGGCTGTCACGCTAGCAATATCGCTAAAAGTTCGAAGTCACCTCGGCGAAGAAAATCAATAAGTACAAGATGTTTTTATTTTTTTCTGCAGCCAAACATCTTATTAGCAGAAATCAAGCGGAGTTTTCAATGGTCTGGTCTGGACTTGAGCAATATCAACCAAGAAAGAAAGAGTATTTTAACCAATTTCAGAAAGCTGTCCAACGAGTGTTTTTAAATAAATTATGACGAGCCTCTGAATAAACGAATATCAAAATTGAAATGCATTTTATACACCTTATATATCACACACTTTAAGAATACAAAATATTTTTTGCTGCATGCAGTGTGATACGAAGACCGGGCTATTCAACTTTTGAAATTTTCGATGTCGCAAGAGGTCAAAAAAGGGCCTTTTGCAGCTTTGACTTTTGAGAGCTCTAAAAATTTTATTTTGACGTATTTCCAGAAACTAATGTGGTTTTATTTACTTGTTACCAAAGATAGTTTATTGGGCAAAGTTTGAGGGAAAACTTTTTTCCGATGCGAAATGCCCTGGACCGCTCTTACAGAGATCGCCTCTTAACGGGTGACAGTTGAATCTTTTGGAAATATTAGTTTATTGTTACATGCCTATTAAGGTTTCTCTTGCCAATTAATTAAATTCTCAGTGGCTGATTACAAATCAATTAGTTATTAATTTATTTAAAATAACATTTTATCAAAATTAATGTTGACCCTTATGTAAACTTAAGGTCCACTACATGATGTACATAACATTCTAAATTGTAGAACATTTCACCTTTAAATATGAATTGTTCATTATTCAAAAGTGACAGAATCTATGTTAACCCTTTACCTCCCAAGATCTCATTAGTAATTCTCCTTACTGTCTGCCAAATGATTCTCATTATGTTAGTTTGAAGAATTTGGTACTGGATCAATTAGTAATCCCATCATTGATATTTTTCTTTATTCTCATCACTTGTCTGCATGATATTGTATTGATATAGTAAGAAGATATTCTGTCTTGGTCACCCACAGAGGTTATTAGGGTTAATCAACTCAAAAGGCTTATTCTTCATTTGTGTAAACCCCCACAAAAAAAACATTCATTGATTTTATTTAATACAAACTTAATATTTAATTGCTTAAACTTCAAGAAGAGAATACCTTGGCGTCCTTAAAGCTCAATAGCAGTGAGTCCCTTGACTTTCCAGCTGACCTAACAGCTTTAAGACATTCTATGTTGCCAAACAAAGAATACTGACTGACAAGCTCCAACTTCCTCCTCTTTGTAGTACTATCTAAGTAAAGTAAACCACAGGTGACCCAGTCTTGCAAAGTGAAACTCTTGTATATGAGCAATTCAATTGACCATTATATTGAAAGGTGGACATGTCTTAATTTTGGTAACCATCAACAAGTAAACCTATATTTACAATCTCCTGAGGGGCTAATCCCCTCCCCCCCCAGAAAAAGAAAAAAAATTAAAAATTAAAATGAAACTACCTGGAAGTAATAACATGGAAGATTGAGAACATCTCTTTCTCTATAGCATGTCAGATATTGGTCATTTTTGTTGGGGATCAAATTTGTTACAATCAGTGTTTGAAATCACCAAGTGTGCCAGCTTAAGGTACAAGAAATATTCATCATATTCCTCTCTATATTTGGGCAACTTTCTACTTTCCAAATCTGGTGCTTTTCTTTGAGGCTGGAATCTGATTTAATTGTTGGTTACAGGTCAACTCACGAAAGCTTGTTACAAGTACATCTCACCCTTGATAACCCAAGTAAATACTGATACCTTAAGTAAATACTGACCTCCTGTCTTGTCTGATGATGCTGATCCTGTTGAATTATGCTAAAATGAAGACATCATAGATAAAAGTTTAATAAAAATTAATTGCCAAAGGCCATGTGAACATTACTAAATAGTTAAACAGAAGGTAGAGACCCAAGGCATTAATACCAAGGCATAAAAATAAAGCGTGAGAAAACAGCCCTTTCATTTACCAACAATAGTCAATTCCCTTTGCCAAGCCCTCAGCCGCCATGTTGTTTATTTACCTCAAATCATTTTGTTTTGAAATTTGATATACGTATTTTGATTTGACCTCCTAAACAATATATCCTTTTCTGGGCACCAACTAGACAGCCTGAGAAGACCTTTAACCACTAGGTAAAAAAGAGACGTCGGAAATAGTTTAACTGCCCAGGGAATTTCGCTTTCAGATAATAGTGCATTTATGTCTACACCTGATATCGAGCGAGATATTTTCAATAGTACAACAACTGAATTCCCCATTAAACGATTCACGGAGCCCGTCTCCTACCTCGCCTTGGGTATAAAACTCGCTGATACGAAGCTGTGATGTTCCTGCCACAACACGATTGTTTTTCAGCTGGTGAAAAATAATTGACAGTACTCGCAGTGTTCGATTCCTGTCGGAGGGTGTGTTTGTTTATAAATCGCATACATCCTTTGCAAAATAATAATAATAGAGAAATAATCTCCTGCAAATAACTGAAAGCTATAGCAAGCAAAAGGTAACCGAAGAAGTTCAGTGACAAAAAGGCATGAAATGGAATGCCACATTCCTCCTATTTGTTAGAAGAAATCTTCCAGGCCTTCTGCTTTGACACCAGGCCTCTTTGGGAGATTCCGCCACTGAGCGTCATTTCCATGGAAACGATTTCTGGTGCACAAAGTTCTCAGTCTTGAAAGAAATGCTCACCGACAGCAACAAAGTAGTCGGAGACTAAGAAAAGAAAAAAGAGGTCATGAATATAGAATCTTGGTGCACCGTCGAACTCGACTCTAAGCAAGACTGACTGCGAACTTTAAAAACGTAATGAGAATTAAGAATATCTAATTGTTTATTTCGAGCGCTGGGATAGAAAGCCAACCGACACGTGTTCGTTTTTCATCTGACAAACAAACAAAAAAGGTATGTTTTATTTACGTTTTTAAAAAGAAATCCACCAAAGCAAATTCAGTTCTTGCTCTTGGCACGCAACTAACTCCTCGTTGTCGGAGACTTTGATTCGTGCGTGACACATGTCAAATGAGGAGTGTGAACATGGCTACCGAATCGGGCGCTAGACAAAGAGATTTTAAAATGTCTTTTGTGCTACCGACGTAAAAGAAAGAAAGAAATTGTTAGCTAAGAACCTACTAATTTCAAAACTTAACGAAGAAGATTATTTCAGGCCCGGGATACTTCTTGATATTCGTTATGACATGTTGGCTTATTTTGTAAACAATGGATTCCATGGCGAGAAGTGACTCTGCTTTGGAAGTACAAGGTTAGCTTTCAATTCGTCGATCGATGAGCGTTGTGGCTGCTGGTGTTATGTGCTATCTTACAATGGATACAGGTCTGGTTACGGTATTAAACACTGTTACCTTAGCCACATATCAGTCTTTCTGTTTGTGATCGTGATTGACTTTCTGTACAATTATCCCACACTGTCTAAACTCATTCACTGTCTTGTGTCATTGACATGTACAAAATATAACCTACAAAATTTAGAATTTGTTCTATTCATAACAAACGATTTGGTCCTATGCAAGAAATATGTCACCAAAATCTTATAGCTGAAAAAATTATGTAGTTGAATGTTGAAGACAGAATGCAAAGTTCTTGTATGACATGAGATCTTCTTCAAACGCTTACTATTTTGCTTGTGTAAGATCTGAGTTTGCAAATTTGGAGATTTAATCGATAGATTTGGACTTGAAGGTGGTCCATGTTTTAAATTTTTCTGCAGACCTAAATTTAGTCATCTATGCATTTTGTTTGGAGCAATATTGGACAAAAATCTCCCTTTTTATTCCAAGATTTAATGCTTAAGCTACTGATTAGATATAAACCATCCTGTATACTTTTCTATAGAGTGAAATCTTATGACTTGTGTAGCAATGCAGTTTAAGTCAACTAGCGCTCTCAAGTCCATGCTGGCAAAGAGTAAGATTTCATGGGCATCACCTATCAAGGGTGGAAAAGGGAAGAGGGTATGGGGGCATGTTCCCCTGGAAAATTGTAAAAAATAAAATAGCTAAGTTGTGCATTTCTTTAATCTGAGAGAGAATTTTTGCTGTTAAGAAGTGTGCAAAATGAGTGCATAGGGAACAAGGAGTAAATTATATTTGGAAGGATAATTTTATAGGTTCTTAATGAAAGCAGCAGTTTGCTATCTCAAAATCAACAGAATAAATGCAAAACCTTTAAGGAGAGAGAAATAATGGCTTGAGCATGACAGTGTAAGAATGAATTTGTATGCGTGAGTCTCACACCCAATGCATGAGACTGGAAAGTCAACTCAACACATTTAGCATACTACAGCATTTATTGCTTTTGTTTCGTTTATGTACCCAGTCAGTATGGTCATTTACGAGGGATTCTTCAATTCATGCCAGTTATATATTAACGGTACTGTAAAGTGGGTAGGGGGGTTCAATATAAAAGGAAATAATAGGATGAGGGCTGGAAGAATAAAATAACATTTCAATATTCCAAAAGGAAAAACATTTCCAAACTTGAATATGTCTGTTCTATCTTTAGAATGATGTTCACCAACCAAGTGTTAAGCACAAAATCAAAATCAAAAAGTTGAATTTAATACAATTAAAATAGAGGAAATATATTTTCAAGAGGGTGAAAAAACAAAAAAGACAATTGTAATGTTGTAATCAATGCTGTCTCCACTGCCTTGGGTGTAAACTTCACCAATAACTATTTTGTTTTGATCAGGCAAACCCCTCAAGGAGGCTATAACACTGTTTAAACAACAGCTAAACAGAATTGCCCATCACTCCTATGGAAAAAAACCTCAAGTCTATGAAAGATTTTGTTTTCATGGCATTATTTTAACACTACAAGCTGTATCAATTTCTTCTGACACAAGAAAGAGCTGATGACATCACCAAGTGTGAGCTGGTTGGTCTTAGCCACCCGTGGTTCCACAAGCTATGAGGGATGGTGTACTTAAGAGTGTTTGGGATGAAGAACAGAGAATAAAACACATTGAAGAGATAGAACAAAAATGCATCCAGGTATGTGACTGTGTATGCAACCATTGACTAGGTAGCAAGTTAACTTAAGAAGTAATGTCCATTCTAAGAAGTTGTACTGCCTAACTCACCTCAGAACCTTTCTTACTTGAATCAGTCTAATTTAATGTGTATCATGCTCTTTGTTAAGTATGACACATTTTACTGGAATAAAGGTGTAAACTTGTATATGCAAAATCAAGCAAGGTTGTTTATGGTGGACTGGGACTGACAGGTAAATACTGTCTGTCCTAACTTTAAAGCCATCTGGAAGTACAGGTCATTAAAGAAGATGCATTCCCTCTAATGTTTTCTCAAATGTTCCTCTTTATTAAAGTAATTAGTGCTACAAAAGAAAACATAGTTAAGCACAAACTGTATTGTGACACCATATTAAACAGACACACTGTAACAAAGGGGTCAGTTGTCAGATTTTCTCCCCTTAATTACTGTACTGTAATTTTTACCTCTTTAAGTGGTCATGGTCATCCTTGACTGAGTCCCAGCTTCCTGTTGAACAGTCACTAAAGCAGAATCTCTCCAATAAAACTAGGAATAGTACTTCGAGTTTAAATGTGCTCAACATGTTGCCAATTATCTAACTCTTCTTAGAGCTATTGGGACAAATATTATGCACAAACATTACACAAGTCAATCGGCCCATAGATATGACCTAGAGGTCCAACTGATAGAAAATAGTAGACAGTAATTCTGCTTTAGTGTTCTGTTTTTATGCTATGTCACCATTTTGTTGATTCTGTTTATTGGTATTAACAAAGAGTCAATGCATCTTTTAGCAAGCTTTTGAGTAAACTTTAAGTTAAGTGATCAATTATGGCATAAAATAGCATTGTTTTACAGCATTTGACTGCTATTCTGTGGAAACTGTTTCAGTAGTGTCCTTGCAATTCCCTATGGGTGACCGCTTAATACAGGTTTGACTGTATGCTTTTTCTTCATCAATCACTGCTACTCAACACTGATACTATTCTCTTTACTATTTAGGAAAGAAATGAAGTCCAACAAGCTGTCCAGCAACTGGAGCAGCAGTTTTTGGAGTTGACTCATCACCAGAAAACTTATCAGCAGAACATTTAGCCACAATTGTGGCTATTATGTTACTGCTAAAGAGGCTGTTGTGACAAGCACCACTATCAGTTATAAAATCAAAGAAATGCATGATTCTTTTGAATTCAAGTACAAACGGGCCAGTGTTAGTCGGGACAATGACAAGGGAGGAAAAAAATCTGCAGCTTCTAGTCGTTGTTCCAAAGGAAATTCTGGAAAGTAGTGATCTCATTGCACAAGTATACTTTTCAGTTGTAAGTGTACTTTGGTATCATTTTTAATTTTCAGACAAGTTACTTTAGGGATAATTTCCCATCTTTATTTATCATTTTATGGACATTATGCTCTAATTATGTGTAGCTTTATGGACTCAGAGTTAACTTTTCTTCTTTTCAAACTTATGATTGCTAATACTTTAAATTTCAGATGAACCTCTATTAAAACATCCACTGAATTTTTCTTTCCTTTTGCATGACATTATATTGTTGGGTTGTTGATTCTTAGAAGAAAATTTGCGCATGCGAAGGCTCAGAAAATTTGTCCACAACAAAATGAACATTTTTGGCATCACCTGGCATTTCTAAACAAATGGAGATATTTCTACAAACAGGTTGAAATAAGGTTTTCTGTGGAACTGAGTGGAAACTGGAAGAAGCCCTGCCCTGCATAGGTGTCTCTGTTCGTGAGATTTTCACTCTCAAGATCTCATTAGTAATTCTCCTTACTGTTTGCCATATAGTTCTTGTGATGTTAGTTTTGAGAATTTGGTATTGAATCAATTAATAAGCTAATTAATAGTTTTCTTTATTCTCATCACTTGTCTGCTTGATATTGTATTGATATTGTAAGGAGAAATTCTGTCTTGGTCACTTGTGGGAGTGTAAGGGATAAGTCCTGCAAAAATCATAAAAACTGGGAACGAAAGTCTTGAAAAAAAAAGAGAAAAAGTCTCAAGTGTGTCTTGTGTCCTCTTCCCATTCTTTTTACATGTGGGATATATTTCATTTCTCTGATTTCTTTCCATTATTTAATTTTTGTGTGTGCTGAGGTCCAGTGATTTCATACATCTTGCTTTAAAAAAGGTTAATAGGTGCCCTTTAAGTAGCCAGGAACCTTTCATCAACTTCATATCACTTGCATTCCACACTTCCTTAGATATTTTGATGTTGGTTTTAAGACATGGTGTTGAATTTTTTTTTTTTCAATGTTAAAAGAAGGAAGAGAAAATCATTTAATTTGAGATAGGGTAGGGGTTTTTTCTAAGGGCTGTTTACACCCTCCCCTTGAGGCAGTCTCTCTGGTAGATTGAGAGCTTTTGACTGATATTGAAAAGGCGACTCCCCTCCCCCATTAGCTTCCAAGCTGTGTCTAACAATTGGGGCTAGATATATCACAACACAAAGTTGAGATCATTCTACAAAATTTATTCTTCAATGACAATTTAGGGAGGTCTGGCTTCATTAACAATGACTAGTAAGATAAAATCTTTCCTGTTTAAGTCTGATACTTCATCTTTATATTTTGAACTGCAACTCTGACTAGTAACAGCCAACGAATAGGTACAAAAATTACATTAATATTTCCAAAAAAAAGCTGAAACCTTCCGGAAAAAAATTATTTGAATGTGATATAAATCTTACAGCTTTAACCTACAAAAAGGCCTTCTCTCTTTGAAAGCGTGATGATTTGATTTACAATTTGGTTACAATTCTTTTTTCGATATTTTGTTGGAAGTGTGAAACTACTTGAACCGGTTCGCTTCAATCGGAAAACAATGCAGAAAACACGAGAAATAAAAAAAAATTGGTAAGCAATCTGTAGTGTTTACATTCATCTGATACCTTTAAAATCTCCCAAAACACTTCCAGCGAAACAAAACTTACAAGAGCATGGAGAGAATTTAGGATCGAAACTGACCAATCACAAAATGACAAAGTTTCCTGAGAGGTCCGAGGCTTATTTGTTTTCTCTGCAGGAAGCTTTGTGTTTTTTACTTCAATGTTATTGGTTCGTTTATAAAAAAAAGTTTGACATCCTTTGTTCTCAATAAACATGTTCATTGGTTCATTTTTCTTCATTTCGATCCGGTTCAAATAATCTCACTGCTCTGAGCACTTTACAGATTTGCTTTGCTTTTATTCAAGTTTTGAGTCATTGGGTTGAAATTATCACTGAGCTGGTTACCTCACTGATATTTTGAATAGTAAGTGGTTCAAATAATTTATTTTCAGTTTTTAATTAGAATTGCTGAGGCCTAAAAAATTAGCTCACATTTAGACTGACTATTGCTTAGTAAATTACGTGCCTCTTGCTCACCTGCTTCTGTGATGTTGTAATTGTCTGAGAGGTTTAACGTGTGTAGCTGACAGTTGTTGTTGTTGATGGCGTCAGCCAAGTGCTGTGCTCCAATGTGTGAGATGTTATTGTCTGCGAGGTTTAACGTGTGTAGCTGACAGTTGTTGTTGTTTTTGATGGCGTCAGCCAAGTGCTGTGCTCCAATGTGTGAGATGTTATTGTATGTGAGGTTTAACGTGCGTAGCTGACAGTTGTTGTTTTTGATGGCTTCAGCCAAGTGCTGTGCTCCAATGTCTGAGATGTTATTGTCTGTGAGGTTTAACGTGTGTAGCTGACAGTTGTTGTTGTTGATGGCTTCAGCCAAGTGCTGTGCTCCAATGACTGATATGTTATTGTTTGTGAGGTTTAACGTGTGTAGCTGACAGTTGTTGTTGTTGATGGCTTCAGCCAAGTGCTGTGCTCCAATGTGTGAGATGTTATTGTTTGTGAGGTTTAACGTGTGTAGCTGACAGTTGTTGTTGTTGATGGCTTCAGCCAAGTGCTGTGCTCCAATGTCTGAAATGTTATTGTCTGTGAGGTTTAACGTGTGTAGCTGACAGTTGTTGTTGTTGATGGCTTTAGCCAAGTGCTGTGCTCCAATGTTTGAGATGTGATTGTCTGTGAGGTTTAACGTGTGTAGCTGACAGTTGTTGTTGTTGATGGCTTTAGCCAAGTGCTGTGCTCCAATGTGTGAGATGTAATTTTGTGAGAGGTTTAACGTGTGTAGCTGACAGTTGTTGTTGATGATGGCGTCAGCTAAATACTTTGCTGCTTCATCTGTCAATTGATTGCTTGTGAGGTTTAACCAGCTCAGTTGAGATTCCCTACATTTTAACAGTTTACAAATCTCAAGACAACCTAATGGACCAATGTTATTGCGACTCAAATCTAAATGTGAAATTTGTTGAACATTAATTACATTTACTAACGAAGAGCAGTCAACAGCTGTGAGGTGACAACCAATAAAATTTACACAATTAAAGTTCATTTGTTGAAGCTTTCTCTGTGCTTCTAAGTTCATTCTGTTATTTTCGTTTAAACATTTAATTAATGTTACTGCTAATTCTCGTTCGTCTTCAGTCGGCCAGCAGATTACTTTTCTTTTCTCTTCATTCTCAGTCCACTGTTCGTTGTAGTCTGCGCTTTCTTTTTCTTCAGTTTTCACAGGAAGAAGGTCCGTGATAATTTCGCTTGGTAGATCAGTTTTATTCTCCATTAATCCTCCTAGAAACTGAAAAACCAGCTGCCATCTGCCGTTCATGATGTTCTCGGAAACAAAGTTTTTTAATTCTGTTTCACTCATATTGTTTGCCAGGTGTCTCGCGGCGAAAAACTCTTGCATTGTCAGATGAATGAAACAGAATTGTGGTTCAAGATTAAGCGTGTCAGTTTTACGGTCGGGTAAGCGATGAAAAAGAGCGCTGTTTCCCATTCCTTGTATCTCGTTTCCTCCAAGGATCAGTTTTCCTTCTTTAATTCCGTTAAAGGCTACTTTTCCTAGTATCTTGAAATTCTCCAGTACATCTTCGGGCAAATCATGTTCGAGAGGAAACGAAATATTGCACAATTCTATTGTATGTTTAAAATAAAACACTTTTACTGCAATATTGTATATCAATGTTAATTTGGAAGGGAGGGTAACGTCAGCGGAACTTTCGGACTCTTGTCTTCGCATGATTTCTAACAGACTTGTGCAGATGATAAAGCTGTTGACCGGGACATAACACAGCGAGAGCAAATTCAAGTTGCTACTGATGTGTCGCCATAGTGTTTCGCCCACTGCCTTTTCATCTCCGGCCAATTTGTAGACATATTCTTCAACTTGTTCCGATGAGAATCCTAGAACCTCGTAAATTTTGTCAAACGGAAGGTGTTTGATGCTCGACAAAGCCGTAGGTCTCGTGGTGGTCACAATTGAGGCATCTTTTAGGAGTTTCCCGGTCACAAGCCACTGATAAAGGATTTGGAGCGGCTTTTTATCTTCATTGCTTCTGGGATGAGGAGGCGCCCGGACCACGTTTGCGCCATGTTTAAATTCGTCGAATCCGTCAAAAAGTATGAGTACACCTTTAGGGTTCTCAAGCAGGTGATTCCAGACCTCGTCATCCAGGTGATCTGTAGGAAAATACTCGGACTGAATTAACAGTTCCTTGAGGCTAAGGTCGTTTGCCGATTCGAATCTTCTGAATTTCACGAAGAAAGCGGCATCAAAATGGATTCTGGCTCCAGCTGTCGCTTGAAAAACTTTATTAAATGCCCAGTCTCTGATAAGTTTGGTACAACATAATGTCTTGCCGATTCCGGCTCGACCGACGATTAACACTTTCTTATTTTCAACATTTAGGAGGCCTTCCAAGCTTTTCGGTAGTGATTTTTCCACGCGCGGCCTTGGATAAATTTTGAGCTGTTCCTCTCTGTTTTCAGTAAAGTGATACGTAGCTCTGTTCGGAATCACAACAAGATTTGTGTAAATTTGATCCAAAGTCAAATGTTTAACTGTTGTGATTTCGCCTGGATTACCTGAAAAAGGTGATTGGAGTTCTAAAAGTCCTTGAGTCTCTTGAATAATTATTTCCTTTTTGCGTTTAATGAAATTTTGAAACTTTCGTTCTTGGAGTTCAGTGTGTCTTCCACCTACGTGTTGGTTGAGACTTAAGTGGGTTTTTAGAAACATTGAGTTTTGCATGAAACTCCTTTCAATGCATGCCCGTGAAAAAAGGTAAACGGTTTCAACCAGAATGGTAGCGACAAGAATTCCATTCGCAACAAGGACAGCGTCCATCCAGGAGGTTCTCTTTGCCGCTCGTTGATTGTGACAATCGTATAAAGTAGAGTGTTGGGCGTTGTCAGTTGAATTCCTTGGCTGAGTGGTTCCATCGGTTAAATTACAGTCAAACTTGGAGGAAAATTTTAAAGGATAAAGCAACTGAGTTTGTAGGATGATGAAAAGAACTCCTAAAACAAGTCTAATGAATAGTTGACAGCAGTAAGCGATAAAAAGCTTGTATCCCGTTGATAATGCGTTCTCTTGGTTGCACGATCGTCCCTCTGCATCACCGTCACGAATGCTTGGCGACAGTCGATTGACTGTAGGTCTTACTATTTGGGAGTAGATAACACATACAGATATAATAAGGCCGAAATTCGTGATTACGAAGCCATAAACAGGAAAACCGAATTTGTTGTATTGCTTCGCGTATTTCTCGTAACATTTTCCCTGGGCAGCTTTGATGTTTTCACCTTTTGCTCCGCCACAGTTGAAATCAAACCTGGGTTCGTTGTATTCCATGTCGGCGAATATACCAAGGAAGATGACACCAATCAGGATCCAAATAACCGCTACCACATAGGGAAATTTGCTGAAAGTTTTTCGCTCCAAATAATCTAATAACTTTTCCACTGACATTTTTGGTGATTCCGTTATCTTCGTTTGAGTAATGATTTTCTCTGGCTCAAATGAACTGCTAATGCGATCATAGTCTGTTTAAAGAGATACAGAACTTTTGTTTAATTGGCTCTTTGAAAACTTTCAACTGTCAAAAAGGCGATGGCTTATGCAACGGTTACTTGTTTACATAAGAAACAGATATCAGACTAGTTCAGCCGGATACAGATATGTATTGTTTCAAAAGATGCGTTTGACCTCTTCACCAGGGTGTGATGCATGTCAAAGACTTCTTTTTTTGACTCGTGTTGGAGACGAGATGAAAGAAACACTTAGTGTGTAAGGTTGGATAACATAATGATGAAGAAAAAATTTCCGCGTCATGCTGAACTTTGAATTGTCAAATTCGCGTTTGGGAATAAGTCCGCCAAACTAGTTTACATTGAGTATTGCTTGCTCAGATTGGTAACAATATGAAAGTTAGCCACATAAAAATATTTCCGCCGTACTATTTAGTTGCAGCTCTTCACTTCTTACTGCCAAAAGATTCCGTGGCAAGTTAGGAGCACGCGGCGCCAAATCCCTTTGGCTGGACATGTGCAGGTGATTAAGGGGTTAAGAGGGCACTGTGATTAACTGATAGATGTGGCGCCAGATTGATGCTTGGCGGGAGGATAAAAGAGCTTCAGGACAAATATAGTGAATAGCGGATGTTCTAATGACGTCATGAAATTTTAGCTTTTCCTCGTGATTTAGACAAACAACGTTCATTTGTCTCTAAATTCCCCTGTTACGCTCTGCACACATTTAAATCAAGAAAGGGCAAGTGTCTATCCTTTTGACGTTCAAGGGTGGTTTAGTTTTCTAACACCATTGTTTAACCATCTAAACTACAAAAGATTTAAGCGAACTGCCATTCGTTTACTTTTTACTTGTCACACTCGTGAAGAATCGAACTTTGTTTGTCTAAGTCATCAGTTCCCAAGAGAATTTAACGACACCTGTCTATCGTAACCCTACCCACACCAACAGAGACCTCGCTTTCGAATCTCACCACACTATTTGCCCTAAAAAGTCTTCAGCTCAAATTTCATCCATCTTCAACTGATTTTAAGGCTGAGGAGAGAAAATATGTTTCGGACGTCCTAAAGATAAATGGCTATACCAAAACGTTTACCCCGTAACTGCCAGAAACCAGTAACAACTATGAACACTCCTGATGAGAAGGATCCAGCGACTGATTTTGCTGTTATTCCTTAAACTCAGGGTGTTACGGAACCCATCAAGAGAATTTTGAATAGCCTCAACGTTTAAGTTGCTCAACAACCTTTTCAGACCTTTGGGCATATTTTCGCTAAACCTAAGGATCCTGTCGCGAAAGAACAACGAACCGACGCTATTTATTCTGTTCCGTGCAATGACTGTTATCACGAGTATCAAACGACATTATACAGGATTATTATTGAGTATACAAACCAAACGTTAGTTTGTTACACGTTTGAAAGAGCATCAAAAGGCGGTCTTCTACTGCAAAAAAGAAAATTCAGCTTTGTCGGAGCACACATGACTAACTAACGGCTATCATTAGAGAAGGAACGGGAAATGAGAAACGAGGAATCGTTAAAATGAGGAATCGTTAAAATGAGGAATCGTTAAAATGAGAAATCGTTAAAATGGGGAATCTTAAAAAGCGGGCAATCTTCAAAAGCGTGAATCTTTAAAACGGGGAATCTTCAAAATGGGGAATCTTTAAAAGCGGAATCCTCAAGGTTTCTGGCGGCAGCCGGAACTTTTAGCACACTTGCCAGCGATTTTTATATCCAAGAACTAGAATTTTAAAGAAAATATTATGCTTATGATAGTCCAACTGAAGTGAGAGTCGCTATCATATCATATCAGGCAATAAAGCAGCAAAGAAATGTTTTAAAAGCTTTTTGGAAACGTAGACGAGTATAAAGTTTCGAAATTTAAAGCGTGCAACAAGGAGTATTTTTGTTTACAGTATTCAGCTTTCTACGTATTTGTTCGAGCGTGACGCATGCAAGTTTGTGTACACACCGTCACATTACCGTGTTTATGTTTCTGCATGTACATACTACCTTTAATCAAGATTTATTTTCCGTCAAATCCTGTATAATGTCATTTGTAAAGCCTTTTCAGGCATTCAAATTAAAGTCGGTAAACGAACACCGAAAAATTGAGCCGTTCTCTTTGGGAAGGAAAGGAATTGCCGCAACAAAAAAATGTTGATTATTGTGTGACAACAACACCGTAAAGACTCATCATGTCAATCGCTCAGTTTTTTTTTAACGAAAACTTGGCTTTCTAGACAAGATCTTTAGTAAAAAGCATTTCTTTTTATTTGCAACAAAGTTTATAAGGATCTTAAGGCGAATAAAGCGAAGTAAACCTCACCAACGACTCTAACAGCTTTAGACGCGAACGAGTTACTGTGACAACAACACTGTAAAGACTCATCATGTCAATCGCTCAGTTTTTTTTTTAACGAAAACTTGGCTTTCTAGACAAGATCTTTAGTAAAAAGCAGTTCTTTTTATTTGCAACAAAGTTTATAAGGATCTTAAGGCGAATAAAGCGAAGTAAACCTCACCAATGACTCTAACAGCTTCAGACGCGAACGAGTTGTGTGACAACAACACCGTAAAAACTCATCATGTCATCGCTCAGTTTTTTTCACGAAAACTTGGCTTTCTAGACAAGATCTTTAGTAAAAAGCAATTATTTTTATTTGCAACAAAGTTTATAAGGATCTTAAGGCGAATAAAGCTAAGTAAACCTCACCAATGACTCTAACAGCTTCAGACGCGAACGAGTTATTGTGTGACAACCATAGCAACCACGCGGAACGGTGTCAGGTTGTGTCGCCCCAGGTTACGTCGCCCCAACCGAAGTTACGTCGCCCCAACATCGGAGTTGTGTCGCCCCAACATCAAAGTTGCGTCGCCCAAACGCGCAACTTCGCTTATCAAGTAAAAGTTTGTAAGATTCTCCGATCGATTTACGCGAACGATCGACTTATAACATAAACATAACACTGCTGTAAGATTTATCGATCGATCGAAGGAAAAGTTTGCAAGATTATTACGATGTAACTCGATGTAACTCATTTCGAAAACCACCCGTTTTTTATTGGTTTTACAATTTCACAACACAAAATCTTTATGAAATCTGTTTGCTCAATAGATTAATTTACTTATAAAATCCTAAAACCATCCTTTTAATTTGAAACCGTTTTACAGTTTCACAACAAAGATCTTTTAAACGGACTGGAGCAGTGTTGTAATCATTATGCGGCAGTTTACAGTAGGTTAATTATGGCATTCGTTTTCTAACTAGGTTGGTGGACGCCGTCATGTGATTTTCGCGACACGACACCAACTCGACCTACTCAACAGAGAAAAAAGCTGGTACGTGGATGCGACCTTCAAGCTGTACCGTCAGCCGTTTACCCAGCTGTTTACAGTCAACGCCTTCGTAAAGGCAGTTGACTACGTTAAGCAGGTGCCGTTGGTGTTTGTCCTTATGTCGGGCAAACGGAAGCGTGATTACAGAGCTGTTTTCCGAGAGCTGCTAGAGCTGTTACCATCCCCAGCGCTACGACAAGTCACGCTAGACCTCGAGTGTGCAGTATGGAAGGTACTTCGACAACTGCTCCCAGACGTCAAACTACTGGGGTGCGTCTTCCATTGGACTCAAGCCCTGTGGAGGAAGGTTAGTGTCACTTACCATTATTTAGTATATTCTTGTTTTCTCTAAAACATTTCTTCATTAGTTGTTTTTGAAGGCCACAATTCAATTTATTATTTATTATTTTTTAATGCCGTATAAAGTTTAAAAATATCGCCGTTCGTTGAGGCCATAATTCAATTGACTCTGAGTGTGTTTGTTGGTTGTGTACTTTCAAATAAATTCAAAGGAGCTACGTCTCAATATTTTGAGTCATTTATTCGATAAATCATGACAATTTTTTTTTCAAAATCAATGAACGGCGACGTAGCTCCTTTAAAACAAGTCCTCTTCCTTTAGCAGGTAATTTAGTGTTAACAACTGGGTTGAAAACGTAAATTAGCCACCGTAAAGAGTAAAAAGCTGCTTTTTTACTCTTTACGGTGGCTAATTTACGTTTTCAACCCAGTTGTTAACACTAAATTACCTGCTTTACTCTCCCACCGACGCAGCACCACAGTTTCTTTAGAAACTTACCCCTTTATCCTCTTCCTTTAATTTTTCTAGGTGCAAGAGCTTGGCCTCCAGGTTTCGTACAGGGAGGATCGGGGCACCCATGCTTTCATACGAAAGGTCATGGCTTTACCCTTCCTCGCTTTCCTTAAGCGGAGTTACTACTCTTCTGACCTACTACGAAATTTAGTACCGCGATGTCAATTTTCAAGACCATATGCCCTTAGGGCAGGAAGTACTGTGTCTGTACCTACCTTTAATGTTTACACAATATTTAATATTTATATTTAATTGATATCTAAAATAGTTCTTTGTATGCATAATGTAGAAGCATTTGTAAATTATGACCAGCCTTGTAATTCAGTTTCTACTGCAAGAAGGCTGAATAAACGATCATCATCATCAAGAAGAAGACATCAGGCCGCAGTTCCAGCGCCTCCAGCAAACAGCAAACACAGCACCTCTTCGCCACTTCACCGACTACGTATCGAGCACCTGGATCGAAAGCAACACCTGGCCGCCATCCTCTTGGTCAGTCTTTATGCAGTCGGTCAGGACCAACAATGATGTGGAAGATTGGGAGCTCGGTCTGCACACAAGAGCCCAGGGGAAGAGCCAGCTACCCATGTACTTACTTATCGACCTGCTCTACAAAGAAGCCAAACTAACTTCCCTGAACGTGTGTATGGTCTCAGAAAAGAAACTTCGACGAGTTCAGCGGCGCAGATATCGTCAAATCTAGGCTAAGGTATTTTCACTGTGGGGACAATATGAAGAGGGCGACAAGACGGCGAGACAACTTCTCAAGGCTTGTTCATTACTTGTTGGGCCGAGAGGCGCTTAAAACAATTCGTTAAGTTAGTTATAGAAAGTGAGTCGAGACACTCCAACTTTACGCTTGTTTTGTGAAGTTTTTTGATTGCCCTTTCCTCTACTAAAGCACCTTTTGATATAAAAACACGAATGAAAGGTTAGTTAATGTTACATGACTTCATTTTAAGCATGCTTTACATCAAACTATTGAAATAAAATCCTGAAGTAAGCCGAAATGTTCGAAGTAGATTTATCATCTTCGCAGTACACAGGTGCATTTTGAAATAACGGCAAGCGAGTCAGCTAAACTTAATACTTTACTTCGATGGGGCGACATAATTTTGATGATGGGGCGACACAACTAATATGTTGGGGCGACACAACTCCGATGTTGGGGCGACGTAACTTCGGTTGGGGCGACATAACCTGGGGCGACAAGGAAATGGGGCGACACAACCTACATTCCGCGGAACCACATGTTTTTTTTTTAACTTTAAAGAAAGATTTATTCATGATCGAGAACGTTTGATTTACGATAAAAACGATAAAATTCCATTTATTATAAAGATCAGATGAACATGTGAAAGTAATGTATATCATGCAATTACTCTGCTCTTGTAGGTCCGTTTAATCTCGACATCGATTTCAATAATTGGGCCGCTGTTCTTTCACCATTTTCATATTTCTCCCATAATCCAAACACCTTACTCTGTAATTGCCTAATAAAGATAAATGCTTTTTACTAAAGATCTTGTCTAGAAAGCCAAGTTTTCGTTAAAAAAACTGAGCGATTGACATGCTGAGTCTTAACGGTGTTGTTGTCACATAATAACTCGTTCGCGTCTGAAGCTGTTAGAGTCGTTGGTGAGGTTTACTTCGCTTTATTCGCCTTAAGATCCTTATAAACTTTGTTGCAAATAAAAATAATTGCATTTTACTAAAGATCTTGTCTAAAAAGCCAAGTTTTCGTTAAAAAATCTGAGCGATTGACAAGATGAGTCTTTACGGTGTTGTTGTCGCACAATAACTCGTTCGTTATAGTCATTGGTGATGTTCACCAATGTTCACCGATGTTTAAGCTTCTGTTTGATGTTCACCAATGTTCGCCAGTGTTTTTTTACTAAATATCGTTTACTTCTCTGTATGTTTAACTTCTAATAAGTTGTATTGGATTGACGACCAACTCGCCGACGTCTCTACTCGATTTTATACGTCGGCGAGTTGGCGTCGGCGAGTTGGTCCGTCGGCGAGTTGACTGGTTACCTGTATAGTCTGGTTCAAACAGGCCTTCAAAGCAACACAATTCTCTTCAAATGAGAGATTGTCTTCTCCAAAAAAATGCTGACAACCAATATAAATTGGTAGAAAAGGAACAACAGTTGCTGACAAGGGCAGTTCACTTACAAGTTCCTCAAGTATAGTTCCTTTGATTTGAAATATACATGCATCGTCTATCACTTTTTTGATTAGAACAGGAAAGATATATCTAAATATTTTCAAATTGCAATGTTTTTGAAAACATGTGTATATATTTGTAATTTGTAAGAATGCTAGACTTTTTATGGACTCTAGGTTCTCCTACTTATGCCCACTTTCATAAACATCACATTATATAAAAATGGCATGGGCAAGGTCAAGTTAAAATTTCTGTCTAAAGAACATATCAGTTTTTTTGCAGCATTATTGTCTAAATTTTATATTTTTACCTTTATCAAGTCCACCCAAAATTTCAGCATCAAGGTAACACTTACTTGTGTAGGCAGATGTCAAGCTTGTTGTTCAGCTCCAAACCTTATTTGACTTCCCCACAGAACTGATAACGTTAGAGGTAATGAAATGCCGTATAGTGGCATTGGTTATCACTGGATCGATACCAGTAACCTTAATGTGCCGAGCTAAGCAAGGCACATTAAAAGCTACAGCTTCCCCACAGCTTCATTGAGAGGGCTTTATTCTATTATTGACAAAGGGAACCACCTGAAAAGGAAACCAAAATAATAATTATTGCAGGCCAAATTTTACAATATCAAGAAAAAAAACTGCACACACACTATATATATATATATATATATATATATATATATATATATATATATATACATATATATATATATATACATATGCATGTGTGTAGCTTCTAGTAACAACTGATCATAACACTATTATCAATACTTACATTTTGAACATTGAAAGCAGTAATTGATGCAAAGGAATTCATCAACGCTTTGTTGGTGTCACTGCAAACTTCCTTTGGCAACTGAACAGATGTTGCAGTGACATGGGATGCTCCCACATAACTTGGCAGTACAACTTTTTTAATTTTTTCCTCTAGAAGGATGAAGAGCTTTGGCAACCCTACCTTCTCAAGAATCTGCATTTAATTGAAGAGACAGCATCATAAGTGAGACATAATTAAATTACAGTCATGATTTAAATGGGATTAATGCAAGATTTTGTTCTGACTTGTTATTTTTCAGTTATTTTTATTTACATAACTTCCCATCCATGCACTTATTAATTTTTCTCTCTTTCAGATGGATTAATTCAATCACTAAATATCAGAGCTGATGTGTCAGGATGTAGAACCGATGGCTTCCATCCCAATGCAACCAACTTTCTTTGTTACCCAGTTTATATTTGTATACTCACCATTTTGAATGCAAAAACCAGGAGGGAGTAGGACACCAAGGCCCTCTGATCTTTGACTAGCTCTTGATCACCTGCAATCTCCACCGGACGGTCTGTAACATTTGCAATAATCTCAGCCAAATGGAATGGGTGTCTTGCAGACAGCATCCATTATTGCCTTGAAAGTCATTCCTTGACAAACAATTATTCAATTGAGATTAATGAAAAGTACTCCTCCTATAAACTAGTATGGTAAACATGGCAAACTATCTAATGTAATGTCATCATTCACTCAGATGGCAATGCATATACATAACCATGGAACTTGTAAGTTTGGTCTGTGGTTTAGTTTGGTCAGCAATATTTTTTCTATGAAATCACATACTGCATATTAGCCAGTGTGCAAAGAAAGTCATGTCTGATAACCCAGGGCTAGTGGATTTTGCAATCAGGCTAGTGAATTTTCAGAGATTTAAATTACAGAAGTACTATAAGACAAGTGTTTTAAATTCCTAATAAAATTCATGCAGACTGAAAGTCACTCCAACAAAGTGATATCTGCATTAACAAGACAAAGTATCACATTACATGTCAGATGAGACATATTGAGATGCCATGCATAAAGTAAAAGCAGATATTGAAAAAAGCTTTGGAGGTAAATGTTGCCTGTGACTAATTCTTACTAATTCAGAGAAAGCTATTTGCCTAAATTTTGCTTCATAATCATTTGTGAGGAATGTAAACAAAAGGTTTTGATCCTAAACTCCAGTGAGAAATTTATAATTTATGGTTTTAGTGTGTTCCAAACACTTCTAAACACCAATACTGTAAGTGTTTTTGGTTAAACTATATAGACCACATTGTACTGTTTTCACTTTTCACAAAAATCTTTCAGATGAAAAGTTGCCAGAAATGAAACAAACATTTTGTTCTTTTGAAACCTAAAACCTTTGGTTACTTGTAACAAGATGAACCGTGTTGTTGATGTTGTTTTTAAGTGTGTCCATCGAGAACTTTGGTTTCACCATTTCAATGCAGTTTTTTTCTTCTTAAAAAACATGTTTCTAAATTCTAAAATGTCTAAAATGCATGTTAATCATTTATGTGTTGCCGTGGACCTAGCAAAATTTCTATAGTGTGGCAGCACTAAGAGCAAAGCAGCTCTTTTTTTTCTGCTTGCAAAAAAATTTTTGCGGGCTAATAAAAATTACTTTCAGCTTTCCCAAAGGGCAAGCTGTAAAACTGAATTTCTTTGCACCCTGTTAGCACTCAATAACTCATCCATGCTGACTATAAAACAGTAATCTGAGACTTCTCCTTTGCCTGCTCATTGATAAAACTTCCTCAAGGGGACCTATGCAGTATTAAAGAAAAAATAGGGCACCACATACCTTGTACAATATCTGTTTTGCCAACAACTGAAAGAGTAGCTTTTAGTGCCGTTGTTTTGGCAGACTGTGGGGCTCCAAATAAGACAAGTAGAGTATTAGCCAGCAGATTTTTTCAGCCAAAATAAAATTCTGTAGAGCTTCCCGGTCATCAATGGCTACAACATCACAAGAATAAGAACACATGCAATTATTTTGTTGCAGTTACTATTTTAAGTACAAGTTTATGTTATGTTAAGATTCCTTGTGCAAAGAACCAAAAGGTGTACGTCGCTTTTAATTATTTGACTACTCATGTGTGGTATATATATATATATATATATATATATATATATATATATATGACAGGAACTACTCATCTGTGCTACATATTATATATCACGAGTACACTATATGTGGCAACATTCATATGGATTATTTTATCATGCAAATTGTTTATGAGTGCAAGATATCAGAAATTATTCAGAGTAGAGATTTTTCTGGTGGCAGTGGATGCATGGATGTAATATTGTGCAGAGAGAACAGCTTATGCCTCTTTTTACTAAACATGTAACTTTGCATAGATTACACCTGTAAGTTCTGAGAAATATACCTATTATTCCGGTCAAAACACTCTCGGTATCATCAATGTGGATTGTTTTGTTAAGGACCCACACATCTGTGGCTTGCTTTACAATAACATTCCAAAAGATAAACTGGTATATAAAAATGTCAACAGTCATAGTAACTTCTTTACATTTTATCCAATTGAAGAAATTAAGAATAAAAATCAAACTGGGTTGACTAGCTGAGGAAAGTTGCGATTCTTTTTCTAGTTTCTAAGCTGATTTCATACCTTGATAATGATCAGGAAAAGCGTCCGCACGTGGCGAGCATCAGCACCCCAAAGATTGCTACTGAATTAAATGAATGAATGAATATCTCAATAGACAGGCAATACAAATTACTAAAACTGGTATCTTTTTTTTTTGCCGCTCCTCGCGTGTTTCTTTTCATGTAAGCCTTATACAATCCAAACAACTATCGGGGGAGGGAAGGGTCCTTTAATTGCTGGATCCATACTGCATCGCTTTTGAATGCACTGATCACGGCTTGATTACGAATCATATCTTTGTTACTGATAGAGTACTCTTCAGTTCTACAAAACAAGAGAGAAAGAGAGGGTAAAAATCGGGAAAGAAAAACAGTCCGAAACGTGAGTGGTCAGCGGTGAAACAACTTTAATACTTCATATAGAAACAGATCATTTGTAGTTACAGAAGACAATCGTGTTGAAGGGCTGCACTGTCACGAAGTCATACCTCGCTAATTTAAAAGTTAAGCAATTTTCCAAAAGCTTTGACTGTAACAATTTTTTAAATGCTTGGGAATGGTATCGGGAAACGCATCGGTGATTCAAATATTTTTAATCAAGGCCACTCGTTCAAGAGACCTTACCTTGCCTCTGCCTTTCAAATTATATTTTTTTCCTTTATTTAAGAAATGCACTAGGGATGCCACCGAAGCCTTTCCAGATGCCTCCATTGTTTATTACAGCTGTAAAAAATAAATGTTCATTCAACACTTAGAAAATTTCTTAACTTTTTATTTAGCGAAGTATACTGTTAACATTTTGGGATTTATAACACGAATATTTATAGGAACTACAAATGATTTTTTTAAAACTATTTCACTGCTGACCACTCGTAATGCGGACTTTTTTGCTTCCCCGGCTCGTCGCCCGTGATGTAGTAACTTGTCCAAAAGGACGCCTCAATACTAACACCTCCCATAATAATATTAACTATTATACGATTCATGTATGGCTCACAATATGTCCCATTTGGCATTGTTCTTCGACGTTAACACCCTTGGTTTGCCATGTTCTACCACATTAACCCCCACCTACCCTTAGTTAACCATGTTTTATCATATTAACCCACATCTCCCATAAGTTAATCATGTTCTTCCACGTTTACCTACATCTACCCTGAGTCAAAAATGTTATACCACGTAACCCCCATCAACCCTTAGTTAACCTTGTTATACCAAATTAATCCCTATCTACCCTTAACCATGTTCTACCACGTTTAGCCCCATTTACCCTAAGTTAACAATGTTCTACCATATTAACCCCATCTACCCTAAGTTGACCATGTCATACCACATTAACTCCCATCTACCCCTAGTTCACCATGTTCCACCATGTTGACCCCATCAACCCTAAGTTAACCACGTTCTACTACACTTACCCCAATCTACCCTTAGTAAACCATGTTCTACCATGTTAACCCACATCTACCTGGACTGTTGGATAATTGACACAAAACGCCGGGAAACCATCAATCGTGTAATCAACAAGTTTATTTGAAGGAATTATTCGATCTGAAACAATACAATTAAGCAATGTAATTATGAAACATTTGAATATTTACAACACCGATTATAAAAGTGGATAATAAACCGACAGTACAAGCTAAACTAATTGAAACTTACTTCTGTCGCCGGTTTCCCGTTAAATTGATCATTCGGTGTAACTTCTATAAAACTGGTTAGCAAACACGTGTAAGAACTAAACTGAACTTAAAGCTAATGAACTTGATATATGAAACGATTAAAAGTGTCAATTACATAGTTTGTGATCATTGTCAATCATTAATAACATTTTGCCACCGTAACACTACCCTAAGTTAACCATGTTTTACCATATCAACCCACATTTTCCCTCGGCTAAGCATATTATAACACATTTATCCCCATCTACCATTAGTTAACCATGTTCTACCACGTTTATCACCTTTATCGAAGGTAGAACATGTTCTAACACTTTCATCCACACCTAACCATGTTTTATCACCTAACCTCTATCTATCCTGAGTTAACCAAGGTCTACCGCGTTAACCTCCATTTACCCCGAGTTAGCCACGTTTTATTACTTTGATCAACTTCTATCCTAAGTTAGGCATGGTCTACCACGTTCACACATCTATTCCGAGGTAGAAGTGAGGGGTGAACTCTTTACTATCATTCGTTATCATGGGTGTACGGACGTTTAGGTATCCTGTTAAAAACACTACTTACAGCAAAGTTTAAACATGTTCAAATGTTATTGAATAAAAATCGTTTTATAAAGGCTGGTTATTAAAATTTCCTGTTGAAACTTTAGTTTCAGGCTTCTTTCTCCAATTTTTAAATTTTAAACAAGTTTAATTGGTGCGAATGGAGAATTATTAAGATTGTAACGGAAGTGAACGCACGCCGCTATTTAACTAATCAATGATGAATACAATATCTAAATAATCCCAATAAACCGTCTTAATCTGCTTATAAAAGCGTGGAGGCCAGGGTTGATTTGTCGTATGGGAACTAGTACCTCTTCCAACAGCAAATGAAACTATGTATTATATATCACCTTTACAGAGACCGTAAAGTAAAATAAATGGAACTGTGCACCAATCAGGTTGGTCTAAAGCGAGACAGGCGCATCCTAAATCTCTCCATTTTTCCATGTGAGCCAACTTGGCAGCTATCTGAGAAGCTGTTCTCGATGAACGACGAACGAACCGATGATTTAATGAAATCCCAAATAACCTTAAACTCAGGGCCGTGGCTAGCGTGAGGCAAGACGAAGCAATTGCCTCGTCTTGATTTTGGCCCAAGATTGACTTTTCTGAAGAAAAATGCCATGGGAAATGCTTAAACGAGCATTTCTGAGCCTCTAGATTTCAAAATTTTCTTGGGGGCGGGGGGGGAATGCCCCCAGATCCCCCCTAGCGGCTCGCACCTTCGGCGCTCGAAACTTGCCTCGTCTTGTTCTGAGGTCTGGCTACGGCCCTGAAACTAATGAAACTCGTAGCAGATAATTACTTTCAAGAATTTCTAAAGTACTTGACGATAACTGAGCAATCTTACCGTGACAAGGGAGATGCAACGGACTGTTAGAGGGTGAAGACCATAGGAATAAGTCTAAAGGAATTGCATGGATGAAGTAGATATGAGTGAACGCGGAAAAACTGGTTAATTAAGGGTAGATGTGGGTAAACTTGGTGGAACATGGCTAACTTAGGGTAGATGTGGGTTAACGAGGTAGGACATGGTTAACTTAGGGGAGATGTGAGTTAAGGGGGTGAAACATGCCTTGCTTAGGGTACAAGTGGATTAATGTGGTAGAACATGGTTATGTAAGGGAAGATGTGGATTAACGTGGTAGAACATGGTTATATAAGGTAAGATGTGTGTTAAGGTGGCAGAACATGGTTAACTTAGGGAAGACGTGGGTTACTGGGGTAAAACATGCCTAACCTAGGGTAGAAGTTGGTTTATGTATAGAACATGATTGACGTAGGGTAAACGTGGGTTGACGTGGTAAAATTTGGGCCAAACTTACCCTATTTAAGCCTGTACTGGCAATAATCACGCGCGTCATTTCATTGGTTCACGGCAAAATTTGAGGTAGTTGGAAACAAAGGTTTTTAAAGCCACTCTTGAAAAAAAAAAGATGGGTAGAAAGTCTCGAGTGAATGGAACAATTTGTTATATAATTTGTGGAAAAATCACGCAATTTTTAACGACACCGACTTGCGAAATGTTCCTTGAGTCGTCGTTTTAAAGGTAATAATTTGCATCCACAAGTAACAAGTGTTGTACATACTTTTCCCTCGGGGTATAAAGGGTATAAAGGGTATAAAAGGGTATAAATTGTACACCAAAATTATGCCAAAGACCAAATAAAAATAAAAAAAACAAAAACAAAAACAAAACAAAAGAAGCCATTATCGTAAAAACCATCTTACATCTTTACTTAGTCCATGTTGAAAACTGGACCGAGAGTGTCACGTGGATTTTTGTATGTTTCTTACCCCCCACGAATTGAACTTTGAACTCTTGATGAAAACTCTAAAAAGAAAAATGAAAAGGAATGCGTGAAAGCTGTCTTGTATATTGTTATTCTAGAATACAGTCTTTATTCGAAGTTGTCCTGTTGTAAACGTTTTATACAGTCCATTTATTGAAAAATAATACTGTGTTCTCGGAATGCACAAGCCCTTATTCGCCTGACTACGGGATTTTTATGCAAAGTACAGAACGCGCAGTGCGATACTGAGGAATCACCTTAAAGTATTATGAGAATTACAGAGAATTACAGAGAATTCCCCAGGTGGGAATGCACTATGGTGTGTTCGACGCGTGGCTGTCATTTCTTTAAAGATCCACTTTAGGAAAATAAACAAAGAGCCATGTTTGAGCAATTTTCAACTAAACAAGTTGCGATTTCGTTTTGGTTTGCTGATTGGTTGAGAGAGTCGCGCGAGTTTTCTGGACCAATCATTGAGCGTAGGAAGAAAACCATTCCAATCCCTGATTATATTTGACACTCGATAGAAAAATATGAAAGTTAATATCATCTAATACCCGTTAAACCAAAACCAGAGCAACTACTGACGGCCGATCAGAACAAAGAAAATTATCACAAGGAGCCGCCACAAACAAATTGACTGAGACACGGGAAAACGCCATTGACAAAGACTCGTTTGGTTTCAGTTTTCTGATTGATCAAGAGAGTGGCACGAGGGTTTTTTGGACCAATCACAGAAATTGCTCTAATTTACCGAAATTGCGGGAAGAGATTAGATGTTAAAATTAGTCACTTTTATCTGCGACTCTTCGTCCCGCAGCTTAGAGAGATGAAACGCCGGTATGGATACGTACCTGGTTGATTTTTTTGGTCTGGTCGAAAAGGTTTGGTGCACGCAAAGTTTTCATTGATCGGGGTGTTGCTGCTGTTATTTTTTCTGTTTTAGACATGGAAATGCAGAAAATTAAATTTGAAAATCAAACAAAGCATATTGAATACAGGCAGCAAGATAAAAAGAATCTTATGTATGAGAAAGACACAAATGTCAACATGTCCTGATACGATCTGAATGCTTTCAAATAAAAGCCCAATTTTTTCTCAACAACACGAAATTTTTTTTTTTTGGACAAATAAAGTAAACATAGCATCACTATGGCCTCTTTGAAACACTCTTAAAATTGGCTTTAAGAGCCTGTTTTTAAAAAAAAATGAGTTCAGTGACTCATAATCAGCATAAAACCATATAACTTGCTCCAAAGTCGAAAAAAAAACCCACAGTTCAAAGCCACCTTCAATTATCTAAACAATCATGTTGTTTCAGCTTACCGGTTAGAATCAAATTCCTATCAAGTTTAAAGACTCAAATGTTGGTTAAAATTTTAGTGCCTAGCAATGTTAACAATCATTGTTTGAAAATGGCGTATAGCTGTGACGGCTATACGCCATTCTAAAAAGCAATCCTTTTTCGTGCTATGGTTTGCCTCCCCTTTTCCTTCTTGTTGAAGAAATTTAGAGATTCACTATTTCTTGATAACTGGGCTTTTTGAATCCAAAAATGTCATAGTCTTTTGTGTATATATTCTGCAGTCGTGTGAATTCTTCTTGTAATATTCCCGAATAGAAAGTCTTCATCTTCGTTTCTGATCCTTGTCCTTCTGGTGCAGCTTCGACATTTGGGAATGTAACCTCTTCATCAGCTCCCATCAACATAAGAACGAGGTCAGCATCTGCTTTGATATTATCATAGAAACCAACGAAGTCGTAATTTATATCACACGGAGCGCATAAATTATGCTGACGATCCCAGTGTTCATCATGAGAGCTAACAGGCGTAGTAATCGCGTAATTTGCGAATTCCTTAAATGTAGGATAATGTGGAGTTAACCCTGTAGAGTTCTTCCGCATCCTCTTGATGATGTCTAGGCCGATGTTGTAATAATATCCCTTCCTAGGTGGATCAACGGGTGCAAATTTGTTCCGGTAGGCCGACAGAAATCGCTCCATAGGTTCGCGAACAAATGCAATCTTTTTGTATGTTTTCAACATATGATTTACTACTGTAGCGTTTGAATAATGTCTCAAAAAGCGTAACTTTCCTGAATCATGCGAAGTTTCGTGGGAGATATCTTCCGACGAGTTGAAATGTCCATCTAAAACGTGAAAAATTCGTTTCCAGTTGCTACATGCTACTTTAGGAACGAAACAGAAGAGTGTTTTGTAACGCTCGGACACGATAAGGTGATGTTTGACGACATATTGAATTGGTATTCCTCTGCCTTGCTTGGTACAAGCAGAAGAATTCCAAGGCCGATATCTTTCCTCTAGAAGTCTGGTCTGAAAAAAAAGGAAATTAAAAATGGTTTAATGGTTTTGTTTACTTTTTCTTCTGTCTGTTTTATCTCGCGCATGCGTTCTAATCATCGCAAGATTTCAGTGAGGTTAAGTAAAGTTTTATTTCAGTAAGGAGAAACATTTTTCCGGAACAGTCTTTTTTTTCAGCCAAGGGTTTTTGAGTTGTTGTACTACAGTAAAACAGGTGTATGGAGTCACTTTGGATGAAAAATGAGCGCAAAACCGAATAGTTGAAAACTGGTTGCATTTGATGTGTGTGAAAATAACGAGAGACATTAATCCGAAAGTAAGCACTCCTTTAGGATTATATTGTATCAATTACAATTGATAACTTACTTCAAATTCACTATCAATTTGCGGGAGAGCGTAATGAATTCCAAACCCAAATTGAAACTTTCAGAAGTAGCTTGTCAAAATGGATATGGATTTTATAGACCAGCAGGTCTGCTGCGGGTGTGAAAATGACATATTTTGATCGAGAATGGGATCAGACACACCCTCCTGGCAAGAATTCTGACGAGTAGAAAATTTACTGTCACTCGCTGAATTTTCAAATGATTACTTACCAGTGCCTCTCTCTTCATCTGTTTGATATTCTGGGAATCTGTTAAAATTCAGTTGAAATTTATTAGAAATCTGGTTGTTGATAAAAGGACTTTGCAAGATGCAACCGTTCTACTATCACCTTAATATGGATGATCGAAATTATAACGAATTATTAGCGGTGGCGTTGATTTGACGTACGAGGTTAGTTTTTGGCGACCATACGACCCTGGGCTCGAGATTAAGTCGAACTTTACCGGAAAAGTGAACATGACTCTATTGCTGGTTTTCACGTGACGTCACTAAATTTCAGACTTCAGAACTATTGATCCTCCTGAGATTTTACTTTCATGATGTATTAGAGCAGCTAAAAACTAATATTCAGACAAATTTTCACTCCAAATGGGTTCTTGGTTTAGTGATAGACTACTCAGCTTTTGCGTGACGTGACCTTTACATGAGTGGGCGAGAGAGCTCTTATGTTGGTTTAAAAGGTGACTTATTTAGGGAAATTCAGCTATCTGAACAGTTCTTGTATTAGAATAAAGTATTATTGTTACGTTTATGAGTTCTTAGAGAGATAAATTCACGCTTTTGTAGCAAAACTCAGTGACAGATGTTTCTGCTGGTTTCCGGCCGCCATGTTGGTGCCCATCTAGGTGGGCACCAGCATGGCGGCTCCATACAAATCTCTATAAATTTGGGAAAAACGTTTCTCCTCATATCTTCCGTAAGAAAAATTGCTGTGACCTGAATCTTGGCGAGAGTCTTTACATATCTAGCTTCTTTCTATTTCCAGATTCTAGACTAAATCGATTGAACGGTTTTTATTTTTTATTTTGATCTATTTTGAATGGCGTGACACTGAAAACCAGCAGGTGGCCAGCGGTTATTGCTTACCAAAATGGTGGGAAAAATGCGGGAGAGACAAATTGTGGAAATGAAGGGCTTATTTGTCTTGCAATTGCGATGAAGGAGGATAGGAGAAGGCGACTCAAAATGCAGTTAGCATTAAATAGCCTCAATGCCAGGAGAAAACGAGTTTTGAATTTTGCTTGCCTTCTATTATTGCTCATTTTCCAACGGAACATTACCGTTCTTCGTCCAGTTTGTACTTGTCGTCGGCTAAAAAGAAATACTGGCTGTTGGGAAAATGTTTGCAACACCTCTTCAAAGAAAAGGTGCAAGAAAACCTTCAGAGTATCCCGAGAAACATTTATTTTCATCTTGAACTGCATTTAACCTTTCCCTATTCGGCAAACTGTGAACCGATAACGCTCAGCTAAGCCTGAGGCTTGCTATTTTTTTCTGTATAGACTAGGCAGAAGAGATTATCTCTATACCATGGCAATGCATGACAATGTCAGGACTAGGCATCTCCACTGTCTCCTCGATCTGCCAGGAAGTCTGTCAAGTTCTGGTGGACCATTTATTGAAAGAGACTGTGTCAAGTCACATGCTTCAAACTGAAGAAGGGTTCCAACAAAAAATTCTTGATTTGGAAATTTTGGCAATTTCCTCGCTGTTGGACAGCAATAAATGGCTACCATATTCCTATGGAATGCTCGCCTGGAGGACTTCAGGCATGCAAAGAGTACCATCATTATCCCTTGCTTTTTTATGTTCGAATATTTGCTTTTTATGATGAATACTGGTCTAAAATAATGAAATTAGTTGGAAAAGATATTTGGAAAATCATGCAGAGGTGAATTTTTGAGAATATTTATCATTAAACTTGTCAACAAGAGGGAACATATCAATGATGATGTAATCAAGGACTTTCAATTGATTCAAATAATTTCTTCATCGCAAGATATTCCTCGCATGAAACACCTTAAATCCATGAGAATATTTTTCATAGCTTGTTAAGGCAAAACGACATAGTTCAATCTTTTTCATAAGATTTTTATCTTCAGTAGAAGTCTTCAATAAAAGACCACTTCTAGATATAACCCCAAGAACGATTGGAGTTTGTGTGACGCCACCACCACCACCACCACCAATGGTTCCAATTACAATAAGACCAGTTGATGTTAAATTAGATATTAAATGTAACTTATTGAAATGTTTGTACGCTCTTTTGAACCCCAACTTTTTTTATGATAAAAAAGGTACAAAGCTTTAAACTCATTTATTTCAGATTCACTTAATTTTGGATCAATGTGATTAGAATTAAAAACGCTTTTCTTAATTTTCATCTGTATTTATAAAATAATTCAAATAGTACGCACGCTCTGATTGGCCATAAAACCATTTTACATGAGCGTATGTAATCACGGTTTTCGTTCCTCTTTCATTAGTTATTTTATAAAAGAAATGTAAAATGGTTTCCGTGTTTACATAGCCTGATGTAAACACGCGGGAGGTTGGGAGAACACGAGATCAGCTGGAAACCACTCCGCTTCGCGTCGTGGTTTCCTACGCTTATCTCGTGTTCTCCCAACCTCCCGCGTGTTTACATCAGGCTATGTAAACACGGAAACCATTTCATATTTCTTCAATATCAGTTATATTATTTTAATCAAGTTTGACTAAACTTATGTGACTATCATTTAAGCCGTCAAATATTGCTGAGACTACGTTGGTTGAAAGTGATATGCTTGTATTTTCTTCTTTTATATATAACATAGTTGCAAAATTACAACATTTTCAATAATTATATTAATAAGCTTTCTTTGAATATGTCCATAAACAATCCGAGAAAACTATTTAATGTGCTTTTCTGCATAACCATAAAAAACAGTCAACATTTATATGCAGTATTTCTAATTTTTAGTTTAGCCATATCTGACGATTCACAAGTAAAATGATTATCATTTGATTGTGTCACGTTGTACCAAGATTTATTGTTCTATTAACATAGAACCTCATTTCTTGAGTGCTATTATGAGCCATCCTACTTCTGTAACATATTTTTTATTGCATCATTAAATTTTTTTTGTGACTGGATTGTTGTCATTGGCCGCTTCGTTGATTACCCGTTCTTTTTTCATCTCCGCTTTTTCTTCGGATTTAACAGTTTTGTTATCAGTTGAATACACTTCATCCCAAATATTTGTTGAAATATCATTATGACAACCCTTAAGGCCATTAACGAATACATAAATCAACAAGCCCTCTTCATAAACCACATCAATTTTATTTCGCGTATCAATTTCAATCATGAGATAATGGGGTGATTCAGAATTTTCTTTCATAAAATGTGCAATGGCTCTTACATGATTATCAAATCTATTTGTTGAATATCTCTCAATTTTATCAATATCTGAATTTTCACAAAATAGTTAAAAAACAACATCGTATTCATTTTTTTAAAGTGAGGAGATGTCTACAACAATACGAGTTGAATAATATTGTTTGTAAGAATCAAGATGTAGTTTTATTTCACACATTTGTTTTATCAATCTCATGAAAATCTTTATCAACAAATGAAACAAGTAATTTAGTGTTAACAACTGAGGTGAAAACGCAAATTAGCAACCGCAAAGGGTAAAAAAGCTATCGCTCTGACGAAGGGCTAACGCTCGAAACGTCAGCTTTTGTTACCCTTTACGGTGGCCAATTTACGTTTTCAATTCAGTTGTTAACACTGAATTACCTGCTATACTCTCCCACCAACGCAGCACCACAGTTTCTTTAGAAACTTACTCCCTTTGTTCAAATGAAACAAGTATTGCATTACGATCATCAGTGAATTTATTGATAGAATTCATTATAAAGCCAGATGCATTTGTTTTATTTGTTCCTCTTACTGAATAATCAAACGATCATCAGCATACTTCTCATAATTTTGTTTTCATAATGACATTATTGTCAGAAATTGTTTGTTTAAGTCATTGCTATTATTATTACTTTCTCTTTGACCATTAAAAATTCCCATTATTCATCAGTATGTAATATATTTCTATAATTTTCGAATAAAAAAATTACTAAAATCTTCACCATCCAATTTACCTGAATAAATTGTGAGAAATATTGAATAGCCGACTAGTATGTGTGAAGCATGAAAAACATTGATATCAACCCATTAACCATTTGCATTTGTCAATATTCATTATTCTCTCTCGGATGTTAATAACACCATTTACTGTTCATTTTTCTGTTATTTTAATTGCGAAAGTTGTAGAGCTTTCCTTATGATGATCTTTGAAATGAATTTCATAAAATCCGCTTTTTTATAAGCAGTTCTTCACAAATTATATCAAAATGAGCTGTTTGAAACGTCAGTGTTATGATCCTCATTTTTAAATTTGACGATTAGTTCACTGTTATGATTGAGTTTTTAGTAAAGTAGTATACACTTTCCAATTTGTTGTTGATTTGAGTGACGGCAGCGTCATGTTTTTTCGGTTATTGGATTCTGATCATTGACAGCGTCAACCACAGTCTTCTCTTTTGTCATTGTTACTGGAGTTTCTAAAACTCATTAATATTTCATAAGTTTGATAGCCAATAAATAATGGCTAAATTCGTCAAGTGCATGAGTTGTAAACACATGAAAACCACTCGTGTTTCGGATCACATATCAAAACGACGCGTGGTTTTCATCTGTCTTCTTACTGTTCGTTTTGAAACGCCTTTTTCCTATATTCTATTCTTTAGTTTGATTGTTTACACTTTGATCAATGATTATTTAAATCACGTTTTTTAGTATCCGTAATTATTACACAAGAATCGACGTTACATAACTTAGATCGCATTACACGTTCGAAAAATAAGTGTCCTAATTGTGTCAAGTTTAGTTGCTATTTTGCTGTGAAGAGAGTACCATCGTGCTACGCTACAAAACATTATCTTTGCTATCCAAGCTATCATTTAGGAGCTTCACCAAAGTAAGTTATGTCGTTTTCTGTTTATGTTTCACATGATTTAATTGTTAGTTCGCTCTATTGTTTGTCTGTTTTTTTTTTATTGGATTAATTCGTTAAGTGATTTCGCTAAGCTTGTTAGATGATAGTACAAAAGATCGTACAATAGGTTCTCTTTATAATTACCTTTTAGTTCGAACCATTCTTGATTATCACATATTGCTACTGCTCCAATAAACATTGTCGGTGATTCAACACGTAGTCGATCTTGAATTTGTACGCTTGGCTGGTGTGTTCTTGCGTTCGAATTGGCTCCTAGAGCTATTGGCTTACCCTGTGACCCTTGAAGGTCACACTTACTGGACATCAAGATTCGTGGATGAAAACAAAACAAATTGAACACAAGACTTCAGTTTAATTAATCATCATAATTAACCAGCAACACTGACAGTTCACTTATTTTCGTTGACAAAAATGTTTACAGTACCATTCGTGAACGAAGAAGCATTCAAAAATGAAAAAACCTTTGAGCTTTTTCCTTCGTACCTGTTACACTTTCATTTTTCATCCTTCTTTTTCTCTGTCTTCGTTTCTGCTCTTAATGAAGCAGATACATGAACAAATAATACATAAGACCTGTGCTCGGTTCTCTCACCGATTCATTTCTCTTCTACGCCGCTATTAAAGAATTTAGAAACACAAGTGTCACACAAACAATGGGCCGTTTTCTCTTGATTCCCGCAGCCTTGCACAAGTTCGGCAACATAGAATTCAAGGTATTGACCCCTACATGCCTATTCTCAAAAGACAACGTTTTCGACTTTGGCCTGAAATAGAAAAAAAAACAATAAAAGCACTCGGCCTGCGGTGTCTGGACACCCCAGTCAAACACTCGCACTCGTTTTGGATATATTACTTGAAAATCAAGAGTTCCATTGATTACTGTCTATAATATATCCCTAACACTAGTATCAACATCATTATGATATTCCTTGACACCATAAACAATAATAAATACTCGTATGTCTTGTGTTTAACTAATGCTACATTTATTTTTCAAAACCATATCAATCATGATAATTTAGAATCATTATTATATTTGTGAAGATGAATTATACTTGGAATGTGACCACTAAATGTATTAGTCAATGTTCTTGAAACTGTCTCAATACTACTGGTGGCAGATATTTGGACTGGAGATATTTGCACCAGGGCCCCTATGGATACCAGCCTCGTTGCTGAATGGGCTATCCTGGTTAAATAAAGTCACTTACTTACTTACTGATTTATGCTGAAGGAACACATAATTAAAAAACGACAGTATATTCACCAGTGGCAAGAGGGTACATATTTAGACCTACACGGCTGCTATAAAACCCTTTTCTTGAATCAAGATTGAGTTTCATATCATATGTCTCTTTTTTTTACTTTGTGAAAATCTTTATTAGTAACCTTAACACCTGTTACATCATCTTCGTCAGCAAATTCAGAAGAAGGGTTATCCATGAGATATTGAGAGGTGTTTGTCCTATCAGTACTTGACACAGAATGATTTAATCTATCATTGACATATTTCTCATAATTAGTTTGGATGTTTGCATTGTGGTCAGAGATCGTCCCATAAACAGAACTAATATTAGGAGCATGAGTGTTTTTTCTTGCGGTTGTGCCTTTTTTACATTTATGGTACTCTTTCTATTCATATTGAAATCACCAGTCATTGATCTCGAACCATCAATTATTAAAAAAAGTATTTGTCTTTGTATCAACATACCGTTTATTAGACGTATCTGTTGGATTGGTTGGGTCAACGAAATTGATAATCTTGTTACCTTTCATATCAAGACCTTCGGATTTATCGATGGAGAAAATTTTTGAATCAATATGTTTTTTGTTCATAACATCTTGTGGTAATGAATCATCGCTGTCATAGTCTGGATTTAACAGTCGGCTTTTCACTATCTGAAGGAATAAGTTATCCACATGTCAATTTTTTTGACTGTGGTATCTTTCTTCTGACCTTGTGTGGCAGTTTCATCATCATATTCTGCTCTTTTAGGATCTGTTTTTGTTTTATCATCAGTACCCCATCGACCATCACTTGATGTTTTCAATAATTAATCATCATTTATCAATTTGCGATACGTTGTATCACAAAATAATTGATTGACGGCATCATAATTGGAAACTGGTGTGTGAATATTTTTTATTCGATCATTATTAAAGTTTATATCACCTTGAAAAGTTTCAGAGCCATTCAAAGTATTATTTGTAGCAGAATTAGTATATATATGTTTTTTTCCATTAATGGCCGATGTTGGATCAGCCAAATTGATTATTTTTTTCCATTCATAGTAAGACCCCTTGATGAATCAATAGCACTAGAATCACCTTTTGTACCTTGTAGACCAGCATCACCTTTTGTACCTTGTGGACCAGTATCACTTCTTGGACCCTGTAGACCAACATCACCTTTTGTACCTTGTGGACCAGCATCACTTCTTGGACCCTGTAGACCAACATCACCTTTTGTACCTTGCGGACCAGCATCACTTCTTGGACCCTGTGGACCAGCATCACCTTTTGTACCTTGTGGACCAGCATCACTTCTTGGACCCTGTGGACCAGCATCACCTTTTGTACCTTGTGGACCAGCATCACCTTTTGTACCTTGTGGACCAGCATCACTTCTTGGACCCTGTGGACCAGCATCACCTTTTGTACCTTGTGGACCAGCATCACTTCTTGGACCCTGTGGACCAACATCACCTTTCGGACCCTGTGTACCAGCATCACCTTTTACATCTTTTGCTCCTGTCGCACCTCTATGACCTTGAGAACCTCAATTAATTTGTGGTTTTTTTTGTTTGTTCCCATTCCAGTTTGATTCTCCCAAGAACCGATTAAAAGTGGGGGACGATATAGCATCGACATATTATATGGACGATTCTGCAAACAATTTCGTCCCTGATTTGATGATGATGGTTGTGATCGTGGTAGTGATGTTCTCGGCACAGACCATGGCGGTCGTGATCTGTTCTGCATACCTTTGCCTGTGAGAGCGTTCAAAAGAAGAGGAATAAAAATTGATGCCAAAAGAGTACCAAGAAAACCACCACGTTGATTCTCTGTGGGATTTATCACAGGCTTGCCACCATTTTGAAGAGCTGCAAGAATCTGTTCTTTCTGTTTTTTGGTCAGCAAATTCTTATGTGCAGCCAATTGATCTATTCTATTCCGAGGAAAAAGGAAACCACCTCTCTGGCTCGTATTCTGATACCATCCTTGTCCAAGAATCTTATCCATTCCAAAATTTCCGAGGCTGATCAATGTGTGAGTGGCTAAATCAGGAAGAACTTTGGAAGTAAGACTTGTTGGCTTCGGATGTATTTTTTTGGTACAAGATTCATGAGAGTACCAAACAAAGAAGCACCATTTTTCACAACACGACGAATCTGTCTTTGATATTTGATCAATGATCATGCCGTTGCTTTCGTAATTTTTTTTATTTGTGTCTGTGTCAGCTTTATACGTTACACAACTTTCAATAATCATGAAACATATTCAAATTAAAAAATAAAAATTTTAATTTAAGCTCTGAGAACCGCTCATGACCTCAACACTGATTTATTCTTCATGAAGAATAAGAGCATAAAAACTGAAAGGATTACCAGGATTGTCGGAAAGAGTGTATTTGAATTCAATTTTGGTTGATCCACTTTGGAGTTCTTCATCTTGGTTTGTGAGATCAAAATAGGGAATTCCATACAGATCTTGAAATTTTTTAAGATCAATGGTTGACGCACTCAGATAATCATTGAATTCCTCTAGTGTATGACATCAGTGTGCGATATTTTTTTAGCTTTTTCAACAGTTGGATTCATTCTTTCTTTCGGATGAAACACGCTATTTGAGAGTTCAAGTTAAGCAGATGTGATTTTTCTATTCCTACCAATGGTGTATGTATTAAAAATGAACATATTTTGTGTCTGGTCATTAAATTTTGCATCATTGAGAGCCCGAATAAAGACCCGTCTTAGTTTTCTTATACTTGAAGTCAGTTTGAATGTTGCCTGCTTCTGTTGACCACCCGGTGAAATTCCAAGTCTCTCTTTCAAGTAAGACCATGTGTGTGGTTTCAAATATTCATCGAAAAACGTCTGTTTACCAAATGAATTGAAAGCTATTTTTGGAACCCATAAAAGAAATCTTGTGACGATGAATCTTCCATCATCAGCACCACCTCTGAAAATAATGCTGTCATCAGATTCAAGTGTGACTTTAAAACTCACTTTTCCATTTGGGGAGATTTGATCAACAAAAGAATCAAAATAACCAAATCTATTAAGTGGAAGAATGATGTTATTTTCTGATTTTTGCCTCTGATTCTTCTTACCCTTGACATATATGTTATTGTTACACAATTTATTTCCCTTTCAGAATTAAAATCAAACTGACTGGAATATTATTTAAATCAATGGGTCTGTCTTGTGTATCAGTCAAATGTATATGTATCTTTCGGATATCATTTGAACAAATATTACTGAATAAAGATCTTTTTGGCTCAATATGAAATGGATACCTCAGAGGAAGGTTATCAACACTGAATCTGTATAAAATATCAGAATTATCACCAGATACAACGCTGTCACTTATTACATTTGATTGAATAAATACATTATCAACAAATCGTGTGATATTTGGAAGTTTTGTTCCATTTGATACTTTTTTGACAATGGCTTTATCAAATCCAATAAAATCAACAAAGTCTCCCGTTCTCAAAACAACCTGATAATTTCTTTCAAGTGGGGTATATTTATATCGGGATATAAAAAAGCCAAAAATGGAAGATTGATGCATTTCTGCAAATGTGCTGAATGTGGCATCACAAAAATAAAATTCGTTAGGCGGGGAAACTAGGAGAGCTCTCATAAGCTGGGGGCAATTAAAAGTGGTATCAAAGAGGAGATGGTTTCACTGATAAACTTCTTGAAGAGGCCAGGAAAGATTATCTGATGTTCCAAAAGCTCTTGGGTATTTGAAAGATGCTCTTTCCGATCCAACAATGAGTAAATCAGAAGCGAAAAAAAACAGTGGCAGGATACATAAGAGAGTATGAACAGTATAAAAAGAATATTAGAACAAAATCTTTAACCAATTGGGCACTTGAAATGGGTTATGCTGGAAGACCAAAATACAGATATCCGTTTGGGGGAGGTTTTGATATCCATAAAGCAATCGGTAAATTACCAAAACCAAAATCAGGTTCCACACTTCTTGGACATAAATACACTGGACCTTACAATCCACTAGACAAACAATTAAAATATGACAAAAACACCGGTCAAATACTTGAGATATGACAAAAAAAACAGTGGCAGGATACATAAGAGAGAAGTTATGACAAAACCATTGGAAAATAGATGCTATTTCAATGCAACATGATGTCGACTATTCTGCATGCAAAGATTATAAAAAATGTAAAAATGAAGCGGATCGAATAATGGTTAAAGCTCTCAATGTTATTCCTTATAATGAAAGACACTGGGGGCATTTCTTGGCACAAAGAATATGATCAACACAAAACAGAAACACGCAGTTAATAAAACTGTTCTTGAAGAAAAATGTTAAACCAGAAAGACCAGTACCCAAACCGATGATAAGACCAATTCCAGTAACACGAAAAAGTGTTAAATAGATGGTGCAAGAATATGAAGACAATATCATTCCTCCACCATTTGAACTTACACTGAAGCATACCACAAACACACAGACTGTGGATATGGTTATAAAGTAGTCTGTTGTTATGATGATAAATACACCAGGCCAGTTCAAATATTACCTGCTGAAGCATTCAAACACACATCAGAAGTATACAAGGATGAGAAATTCAAACTCATGAAACAGAAAGGTGTTCATCCATATGGTTACATGGACAGCTTTAATAAGTTTGATGAAAAACTACAAGGAGGAAATGAATTTTACAGCATTCTTCAAAATGAGCACGTATCCAATGAGCAATACAAACATGCTCAAAATGTGTGGAATACATTCAATCGCAAGACAATCAGTCAGTATCATGATTTGTATCTTAAATCAGATATTCTTCTGCTTGCTGATGTATTTGAGAATTTCAGAAATACTTGTCTGTTATATAATAAACTTGATCCATGTCATTATTTTACATTTCCTGAACTATCTTGGGATGTTATATTGAAAAATTAATGAGTGATATGAAATTAGAATTAATGACAGACGTTGATATGTTTCAATTTATTGACAAAGGAGAGAGGGGTGGTATCTCGTATATTTCAAACATAATAGTCACCCCTCCAACCATTGAAACACATTGAGATAAAGCTTCTTGCATATTCTTCTCACATGTTGATATTTGATTCCGCAGAGCAGAAACAGACTTCACTACTGATCTTGAAGGTTTTATAAACTTTCCCGCAAACTTTATTGCAAAACTTAATCGTGAATGAATTTTTTAAGCTTGAAACATGAGGTACTCTTTAATGACGTCAATGCGTGGGCAGAATGTCAATTACTGAGAAATAAAACGTCCTGGATTCCTCGGAATTCTTTGTTATATATCACAAGTTCTTTCTGATTGTTGTTGTAGAAAAAATTCTATCTGATTTATTGAGTAAACTTTCTCCATTGAATGAGCCAAATTTGAAAGATCGGGCTCGCGCCGGCATCTGTTATACTTTCGAACCTAATTATCAGATTCGGCACATATTAAGTTCAACGTTTGAAGATGAAACTTAAACGTTTGACGATAAAACTTCAACCTTACAACGCCAGAAATACCTGGCACACTTTGTAATTACACTTGCCCTATTGCGATTAAAAAGCTGTCGCACTTTGTAATAACAAACCATCACACTTGGAAAGCCATTTATTTCATTTTTTGGGGGGCTATTCGCACCCAAGCGAATGAGGAGCAAAACTGCGTAAATTACCTAAGGGCTGCTGTGCTATGTTGTTTTAGATTTTATGAAGAGGGACATTTACCAGTTAAGACGGCAACGCCAATAAAGACGTCGATTTAAAAAATAATATACATTTTAAGTTGGAATTTCGCGAATGACTGGATGTGCCTACCATTTCTTATGGCGCTGCAAGTTAACCTCAGTATAGCGTACGAGATCAGCGTTAAGTGCCAAGTGGAAACTTAAGTAATCTGCCCTCGGGGTTTCTTTTCTCGGACCACGCAAATTTTGATGACTTCACGTTGTTAGGGACCCTTAGCAGTTAAGATGGCAACGCCAAGGAGGTCGTCGATTTAAAAATGAACATGTGTTTTTAGTGGGAATTTCGCGAATGGCTGGATGTGTTTACCATGTTTACCACAAGTTAACCTCAGCATAATTCCTAAGGGTCCCTAACATTGTTAGGCAACGTTAGACTGCAATTGACCAATAAACTAGCCTAATGCTATAGGTGTTTTCCAATGTAAAGCGGTACTATTAAGGTAGAAGCAATTCTATTGAAAATTATTTCCTTACCGATATCCTCCTGGTTCAAATTTCTTAACAGCCGCAGCATTTTTGGCATCAACATCACTGCATAGAATGCACCAGCAATTACCAACCCCATAAAAAGGATTCTTTTTAGTTTTACGATAGCCCTAACTGGAAAACTCATTGCGTAACTCAATATTCTTGCAACCTCTCTTTGTTTCGATTGAAGGAGTCTTCACAGTTGATATTAGCGCACACTTAAGCTGACGGAGTGAAGATTCGAAAATGGTGTACGTGAGTTCGTGTCACTATCTTTGCTCCGGAAAAAGAAATGATGCAAATTAGCCGGCTGCACACTGAATGAACCAATCAGAAGGCGGGACCGCTGTACGTCCGAGACAGAGGGAGAGATATTTTCCACGATCACACGAGGAACCGTTAGCGTTAGCAACTTAGTAGAGTAGAATTCGATGGTTGATCCAAACTTCTCATTTAACCCACGAGTTATTTCATATTGGCAAAAAAGGGCATTCAAAACTCTTTTTAACATGAATCCGTTGCTCATCAAGTAACCTCAACAATAGAGAATTTTATTCCATTCGACCACTTCAGAATGAACCCTAGTGTCGTAAAGAAAAACAGCCCTAAGGGTATTATCGAAAAATTTTTTTAAACTCTCCTGAAATGTCTCCTACCAACTTTTGTTTCGGAAAATACAATGTAAAAGATAGGTCACCGTACATATTTAAAAGATATGGTGGGCCAAACTTACCCCAATGAAGCCTGTACTGGCGCCAATCACGCGCGTCATTTCATCGGTTCAGGGTAAAATTTGAGGTAGCTGGAAACAAAGGTTTTGAAGCCACACTTGAAAAAGACTTGATAAGTAGAAAGTCTCGAGCGAATGGAACAATTTGTTCCAGTGAATCAAAATGTTCCTCGAGTCGTGGCTTTCGAGGTCATAATTTGCATCCTCAAGTAACGGGCTTCGAGCACGCTTTTAAATATATCTTTTTTCCCTTTCGATGAATTTTTTTAACTTGTCTAATTTAAAGGGTATAATTTGTTGCCCAAAATTATGAAAAAGACCAAAGAAAAACGAAAAAAAAGGACTATTATGCTAAAGACCATCCGACCTCTTTACCTAGTCCGTTTATTGCAAACAATACAGTGTTCTCGGAATGCGCGCGCGCCTATTCGCCTGATAATGTGATTTCTATGCGTAGTACAGGACGCGCAGTGCAATACTGAAGAATCACCTCATAGTATTATGGGACAGAGAATTCCTCGGGTAGGAATGCACTATGGTTTGTTCGAGGTGTGGCCGTCATTTCTTTCAAGATCCACTTTAGGGAAATACACACTGTTCTCTGGAGGAAAATATCTTAAAATACTTGACATTATAAACCAAACCCAACCAGTGCAGATATCACTCACGAGGCGAGTCAACAGCAATGATTTTTTTCTAAGGTCGAACTAAAGCCGTACTGTCTCTGTCGAGCGAATAAATGCGTCTCTGACTCTGTATTTTGCGCTACAACTTCTCCAGGTATTATCTTTTCCATTCACGGTCACCTGACAGTATGCCCCTCTATTCTCCGCCTCTTAATATTTTCTGCGGGAAATAAAATGAAAAGATGACAATCTAGACAATTCTGAAGAGTTTTTTTCATTTTAAGAAAGCAAAAGAATTAGTGAAATTGACATAAAGAGCCATGTTTGAGCAATTTTCCACTAAACAAGTCGCGATTTCGTTTTGGTTCGCTGATTGGTTGAGAGAGTCGCGCGAGTTTTCTGGACCAATCACTGAGCGTAGAAAGAAAACCAACCCAATCCTAAGGAGCCGCCACAAAAAAAAAAAACTGACCGAAGCGCGGGAAACGCCATTGACCAAGACTCGTTTGGTTTCAGTTTTGCATCTGATTGGTTGAGAGAGTGGCACGAGTTTTCTTAGACCAACCACAGAAATTGCTCTAATTTACTAAAGTGGGGGAAGAGATTAGATGTTAAAATTAGTCATTTCTATCTGCGAAGACGTGATTCTTTTTCCCAAGACTGAGTGAGATGAAAGGCCGGTGTGAATACGTACCTGGTTGATTCGGGAAACACGAGCTGCGAGTGTTGTTTTGGTCTGGTCGGAAAGGTTTGGTGCACGCGAAGTTTTCATTGATCGGGGTGTTGCTGTTGTTATTTTTCCGTTTTTAGACATAGAAATATAAAAAATTAAATTTGAGAATTAAACAAAGCATACTGAATACAGGCAGCAAGATAAAAAGAATCTTATGTGTGAAAAAGAAAAAAACGCAAACATGTGCTGACATGATCTAAATGGTCGCAAATAAAAACCCGATTTTTTCTCAACAGGATAAAAATATATTTTTTATTAAGGACAAGTAAAGTAACCATAGCAACACTTCAGAAACTGCCTAAAATTTGGCTCTAAGTGTCTGTTTCAAAACATGAATTCAGTGACCTCCAATCAGCATAAACCATTTATCTTGCTCTAAAGTTAAAAAAAAAACGACCCACAGTTCAAAGCCACCTTCAATTATCTTAACAATCATGTTGTTTCAGCTTACTGGTTAGTATCAAATTCCTTTCAAGTTTGTAGACTCAAGTATTGGTTAAAACCTTAGTGCTTGGCATTTTCAACAAACCCTGATTATCAAACTGTGGCTTTTACTTTATTGCAGGTCAGTTTTTTTCCAAATTGGAGTTAACACATAATTCAAAATTCATATAATTGTATTACTATTCAAGTCATACCTGGAAGGTTTCACATCACATGGGTGAACAGATCTGCTTTCAGGTTTAGAGCCCTCTGAGGGTCTCATTAGTAATTCCTCACTACAAGACATGAGTGCCTCATCAAAACCAAAAGATTGATTCCAAAGAAGAGGGTCATCTGAAGAAGAACCATTCTTATCATGCAGATGTCATAAGATCAAGAATCAGTTTACTGCTATAGATAAAACACCACTTTTAAAAGCTGAACCCCACTTTTAAAAATTTAAAACCTCTCAGGAAATATTTAAGGTTACCTTCTGGAACGACACTGTAGTTCTCCACCTTTGGCTCAGTTTCATGTGCCCTAATCTCTATGGGTGTGGTCACAAAAGAGGTCCTGCTTTTTGTAACTGTTCCCAATGCAGGGGTAGAAGCTGCTCCAGGGGTCTTGAATGGTGGAGGACATTGTGATGCTTTTTCAGATTTATTCCACTCTCCTGTTGGTGTCCTTGGTTTGTTTAATACTCTCAAATTATCAGCTTTTGTTGCTGACCTTGTCTGCATTTCTGAAGACTGCCCTTTAGAGAAATTGCTTTGAACATTGTTTCCCACAGAACCAACATAAACTTGTTCGGTGTTAACATGACTACCATCTGAAATAAAAGATAATATAATGTGAATAAGGACACAGTACATAAAAACTTTCAAAAATTACCATCAGGTTGATACTTCAGTGAATAATTAGTAGGAAAGTATTTGCAAATACACCTGCAGTAGGGAAGTTTTCCTTCATCATCTCAGATGAATTCTGGTCTTCCTTGGTTTTTCTCACAACTGTCTTCCCAGGTCTCCTCATAAGATTTACATCATACTGAATAGTACCCTAAAAAATTAAAACTTCAGCATTTCTATTGTACAAAAAGTTTGACGTTAAATTGACATCAATTAATTTAATTAGCAATTTAATGAACTCATTAAATAAATAATAATTACAAGCTATGAACCAAATTGTTTTTTTGCATATAAATGCAAAACAAAGTATATGAAGAGTGTGTGAGTAATGGAGCTTAAAATAAAGTATGTTTGATAAATATTATTCGAAGCTAATGAGAATTCAAATTGATTTTTAAAGATCACCCTCTTGCATCATTGTCTTACACTATAGTTGGATTTCTGCTTCCAGGAAGGCTACTGATACTTACTGATTTTGGTTGTTTGGTAATGAATTTTAAGTAGTCCTTGTCACTAATGCAGTTGCCAAGTGATTCTCCAAAACTCCTACATGAGGAAACATTCAGGTAGAGAAATCAATGAAGCTTTGGATTAACTCCCATACTTAATATAGAGCACATTTATCCATAATTAGCAATTCTGGATAAGGTTGAGCAAAGTAAGGCCATTTGCCAGTGGTGAGCAGATCAATTGATCAGATTGACCTGTGAGAAGATGGCAATTCATGATAATTATAATTACCTACTTGTTATTTGACTGCAGAAAAAATATGGCTAGATAGTAATGCATATTAGCCTTGGAGCAAGCCCTTGTCATTTGGGCTGAAGGACACTCATTTCTTCACCCGCAGGAAGATTTGAGAAGAGTTAATGAGAGGTTTGCTGCAGGTCTGGATCAGTCCCAGACCCTTTACAGACCTCTTGCTGGCTCATATTGCTCACCAAGCCTCATACTTTCCCACAGGCAAAGAAATGCTTTTGCTGAAATGATAAGGAAGGCCTGCTTGCAAGCTATGTGTTTATAAGCAGTTATATTTGGGTCAGATGGAGGACGCTAGGCCAATAAATGGAAGAAAAAGGTTTCATTGTTATACAACCATAAATCAATAAAAAGATTATTTCTTTAATCATAGAAATCAGCTTACTTGAGAGCTCTTTTCAGCCCATCTGTGACAGCTTCTTTTCTTGCTTTTTCAAGAGACAGAGCTTTGGATTTCATTCCTTCTGAGACTCCATAACCAATGTCTTCATGGTATACACCATCCTGTAAAATATCACCAAACATTTTAAATTTTCCCTATTACACGCTGAACACTGTTGCTCAAACTTATGAAGCTTATAGTTGAAGATAAAATTCTGCAACTTGTTAATAACTTTGAAACATGGATTTAAAGCACCCTCGAAAGCTTAAATTACTAATCAACAATGGCTGGCCTAAGGTTTGATCCCTTTTAAAATAAAAAGGGTACAAGAAATTTTTTTCCTGTCTTACCCTTGCGAAAAAGTGTATTATTGATAGTGTTAAATACTCCTTTCAATGTCAAAATGTCACCACCGACTGTCGGCCGACGCGTTGACGAACGCTTCGGCCAACGTGTTGTCAGTATGGGATTTGTTACCTTACCCCTTATATTGACACTAATTATCACCTTTAATTGGACTTTCACGAAAGCACTAACTCCAACATAGTATTTGTTTGCCACCTGATCTACAAAATCTGAAAAACCAACATGCCAGTTGTGTTATTAGTGACATGATAAAAAAGTATTTTTGTCGATCATTATTTTGTAAACGAACATTTGAAGGAACACAAGTGAATTTCACTTACCTATGTTCTGATGAGTTACTGAATGTGACCAACCATTGAAACCAAAGGTTTCATTTGCTAAATTGATGAGTTTCCATCCTTCTACATAAGCGAGCTAAGGAATAACATGCATACGTAATTACGAATCAGGAACGTTAAATATGCTTTCTCTGACATTGCTGATTCTAATTTGTTTTGTAACAAAAATACCTTTTGCCCGCCGGCCCCTGCTCTTTGGCTGATGTACTCTGGGCCAAGCTTCTGGTTTAATGCACTCTGAATCGCATCGCGCTCTTCAGATGTAAAATTTACCTGAGAATCAAGAGTTGGAGGAAATTTTACGAAATATTTTCAAAGTTAACCTGATAACTTCATAGGCCTTTTTGAGACTCACGCTTCCAAATAAGGGCCCAGGTGTTCTATTATTGTTACACATCGCGTAAATTTGCCCTCCAGTACAATTTTAACAAACAAATCAATATTCTTCCCAAGCGAAAAGTGAATTTTTTTTGCATGGAGGGATAGAGGATATTTTGAAAATTGTCAACATTGACTGCTCAGCCAATCGCAACGCAGCAAAAGCAAAGTCTTGTGGGATATCTAGATACTTCTTGTCATAAACCAATAAATTGCAGATATATCATCCGGGTTATTTTATCCGAAAAATGGCGTCCAATTCGAAGAATCACTATTTGTCTGCGATCTTGTGATGAGAATTACACCTTAAGAAACTCCGCGATCTTGACATTGCAGGCAACAACGTTGTCTTGGCTGTGCATTTTACATTAAGATCAAAAACAGAGCTGGATTGCAAACAACAGTTAGCGCTTAATTCGCTTGAAACAAAGAAAGATCAATCCCCAATGGCTGCGAAAAGAGAGGAAACTACTTCAGGTATTAAGTCTCCTTTGTTCATAGCCTAATAGGAATCCGAGGTTTGCTTTCGAATGGCAGTTATTTTATTTTCGTTTTCATTCTTGAGACATGTTGTTTTAACCCATCATTTTGACGAGTGCTCAGCATATTTATTGAAGACCAACATACACATTATTGCATGGTATGCAAGCTTTACCAGTCTCAGCTTAGAATAATTTTAGAAATTACCAGATATTCATTTCACAGGTGAGCCCAAATGCAGCTTCACGCTTATTTTCATCTCGAAGAGATACAAAAAGCCACAACTGAGAAGAAGAGATTTAATACCTCAAAATAACGAACATGAGATTGTGATGCTGAGACTTATTTTATCTATATTTTTATAGGTTATTATTATTTGTTTGGATTATGAGAACGAAGACAGTTAAATGGAATTGAAATTAAATCTCTTTGACACCTTTGAGCTAGTATAAATTTGAAGCACTACACATACTTGTAGGTGTTAAAAGTGCCCGGGTCAGACTTGACGTGTTGCTGAAAGATCTCATAAAGAAAACAGAGGAAAGGTGAATTATTTTTACTAGTTCTTTTACTAGAATGCCTGCCAATTATGGTGAAGTTAAGCAATTTGAAAGGAAGTATAGAATCAATGTCTAAGACATTACAGAATACAGCACCATTTTTAACCATCCACCAAATGAGCAGATTTGTTTGGTTTTTTATTCATTATTCCTCTTTTTTTCATCCACTGCCAAGCAAAAGGAGCCACTAGAAATATGCTCCTTCAAAAGTGGCCTTGTATTGTGTAGTTGTTCCAGATCAATAATTACAAGTTGAGAATGAGAGTCACTTTTGCAAAGGAAAACTACAGTGATGCAAATACACATGAAGTTTGCAATATTAAGTTTGTTGTTTTAATGGTTTACAGTGGTGAGGGTGAAACAAGCTCTACAACAGGAAGGTAAAAATATCTATGTACAGTATCCTATTACGTTTGAGTATAGCCATGTAAATTAATGTTTTTTTTGTTTGTTTGTTTTTCTGTTTTTGGTGTCTGTTATTATTTTGTTTTCTGGTTGATTGAATAAATCACTGTCCACTCTCAAATATTGATTAAAATACAGGAAATGGTTTGAACCCAGGGATAAGAGTTGATTGGATAGTCTTATGATTCATTTAAGAATGTTCTTGAGAAGGACTGTTATTGGTACATTTGAACCTCAATTATCCCGACTCATAAATCACAGGAATTGCTAATTAAACAAAAAATTGGGAAAAAGTTGTTTTTTCTTTGTTGTTTAAACAATTGTTGTTTGCTCAAATTTACATGTTGGTTTGATATACATGTATTACTCTGTGTGTGTAACTGTCAGAGAGTGCAGAATAAATTTTCTGAGTGGTACAACAGTGTAAAAATCAACAAAACTGACCAATCATGACCAACTTACACCACTTGAGTCTTATAAGCATCAACATCACAACTTGACTGGGTAATCAGAATACATATACCAAACATATAACAACTCCTTGCTTAAATCTGATGATTTTGATGACACATCAGTCACCATTACCAATGACAGTCTTGCTCAGGGCTACCCTCACTTGAACAATCTGACTTCACAATCAGTTGATCAAAATACTATTAACTAAAATTAAATTAATTTTCTTTACAGTTCTGCAGCTTTTCAAATGCCACCACCCTCAACACCAACCAAGAGGTTTGAATGAATTGTTGTTGTTAGCAGTTGGACACAGTTACATTAATTTTATGAGTTTTTTAGGAGCCCTTAAGACCACCTTTAAATGACCCAAGACCCTGTCATAAAATGATAATAATTATTATTTTGTTATTATTATCATCATTACCATCAATTAATATATTTCACGTTTTTAGATGTGCATATTTTTCCTCTCTGTACAACTGTTTATACCTGAGTGATGTGTATTGCCAGTGCTGTTATTCAATTTTTTCTTTCCTTGTTTCATGTTATGCAACGCTTGCTCCAAATAAAGAAGTGGTTCAGGTAAACATCTTTTTTTATATTCAGATATTTAATGGCTGCTTGGGAAGTATTTGTCTATTCACAAAGGTTTATAAAGTTCTCAGTTAGTTTCTGGGTGCAGAATGACTTCTTAATGAGTTGTTCTGTAAACATCTGAACATGTCTTCTATCTTCTATCTTCTGTTATAGGAAAAACACCAAGGAAAAGACGCAAAAAAGATGTGGGGTATGATGGTAAGTATAGCAAAAATGGCATTTTTGTGAAATGATTTAGTTGTGACAAATTCATGGCAAATTTTTTGTATTTATAGATTATATTGCTATGATGTTACCGTAGTTTGTCATATTTTGTTGAGGGGCCTGAGATTTTAGGTAACTTTACATACAAATTATTTTCCCTCATTTCTGTTAAGTGCGATCACAAATATTTTCAATTTGTCTTCCTTTGCAGATGCAGATGGAAGTAGTCAGAACCGTATGTACTTTTTTTCAAGAAATATTGCTATTATCATTGATTTTGTGTCATGCTTAATGGTTTTCTTTACCCAATGAATTTAATAATTTTATGATTGGCTGCCTTGAAAAATGTTTGATTCTGCTTTCTATTTGTTTGTTTTTGGTCTTGATCATGACTTTTGGTGGATATACTTGTCACCTTAGCAAGGTAAGATTTATCTGAGTGCCTTTGCACAAAGATTAGCTTAGTACAATGCTTTACTAAATTGAAATGTTTCAGTGACTGTGTTACTTACAGTTTTGGATCAAATCTATCTAACTTTTCCCTTTAACCCTTATGTAACCTTCTAGGATCTTCAATGGTTTTACCAAGTTTGACAGTTATCAAATGTCAGTGTCAGTTAGATACTGGGTATTTGCAATTAAGTCATTTCATTAAATCTTCAGGATGTTTATAGGGCAAAAGATGGTGTATAATACCTCTCCTTCAAACCAATTTCTTTGGTTAAATTTTGATGACCTGCAATGCTTTTTATTCAGAAAGCATAAATGTATTTTCTTGTTACTTCACACTGTTTTTCAGCGGCTGCTTTAAATTTTCAAAGGAGAATCCAAAATCTCTGCTCTGCTTTTGAGGTTACTGTTGTAATACTTTGGAATGTTTTGTTCCCCCTTGGCTTTTTACCTTTGTAGCTTTGTCATGAAGCTGTTTGATCGCAGTGTGGATTTTGCCCAATTCAATGAAGACACAACCTTGTATGCCCTGGCTAGAGCCTGGATGCAGAACAAGCCTTATGGAACCAAGCCATCTGATTCTCAAGAGGGCAACCAAGATGGTGAATCTCCAACAAGCAGCCAGGAGAGTGTCATGTCTTCTTTGTCCCATAGTGTAAGTAGAAAAAAAAAAGATGAAAAAGCACTGCTACTCTGCTTTCTCAAGTTTTAACTGCTGTGTATTCCATTACACAGATGTAAATCTCTGATTGTTTTGAATTTCTTCTTACAGAATGGTGACAGTGATCCTAAGAATGTTTACAGGTAACTAAGAAAGAAAATGCTTGTAGCTAGTCTCAGATCAGATAATGATTAGGGCAAATCTCTCGCCAAACATTCATTATATTAGAAACCCATAAGGCCAAACTCAGGTATGAGGGCTTTTTGTTTTATGAGGGTGTTTGCTATGTTATATTAATCTCTTTTCTCCCTATAAAGTTTTCCAGATCCAGTGAAATCAATTGAAGACTTTAAGATGAACAGTACTCTTTCAAAAGGAACACTTTCACTAGATATTCATTATGTAAGTAGATATTTTATGTCTTAGAATTCCTAACTTGTGTAGCTGGCCTTAAACTTTTAATGGAAAAAAAGTCCAATTGCAGGCCTTAAACTTTTTTTTAAAAATAAACTCCAATTGCTCTGTCAAAGGGCTAACACTTGAAACATCAGCTTTTTTACCCTTTACGGTGGCCAATTACATTTTCAACTAAGTTGTTAACACTAAATTACATCTGCTATACTCTCTCACCAACGCAGCACCACGGTTTCTTTAGAAACTTACCCCCCTTAAACTTTCTATTTTGCTCTCTGTTACAGAGAAAGGTAAAGCTAAACCAAAACCATCTTTTATTACTTGATTTTTGCGAGTTAATTAGCAATCTTTAACCAATAATCTTCTAGGATATTGATAAAGCTCCACCAGTGAGTGATCTTAAAAGAAATCACATGGACAGGTGGAAGAAAGTCAAATCCAAGTGAGTAATTAATGTCAACTTTGTTCACAAGAAATCATCTATGGCCCCTTAGCTTCCAACTGGGTCTTGGGCCTCAGTGTAGTTTTAACCCTTTAACTCCCAAAATCTCATGAGTAATTCTCCCTACTGTCTGCCATACAGTTCTTGTGATGTTAGCTTGGAGAATTTGGTATTGGATCAACTAATAATCCCCTAATTAATATTTTTCTTTATTCTCATCACTTGCCTGCTTGATATTGTACTGATATTGTAAGGAGAAATTCTGTCTTGGTCAGTCATGAGAGTTAAAGGGTTAAACTTGTCTATTCTGGGATCACTGTACATTAATCAGCTAATTTTTTATTTATTTATCTCAAGGGTATATCTTTGTATGAATGATTTTTCTAAGATTTTTGGACTTGTGTTAATTTTTTTGTCTGTGATCAAGGATTTTGAAAATGTAAGCTTTAATTTCTATTTTGCTATTTCTGTTGCAGTTGGAAAGATAGCTCGTTTAAAAGACAAGCCTGCTATGCACCAAGTATAAAAAAGATACGAGAACTCTTTGAGCATCAATAGTCAAGAGAATAATGATCTTAGACTGTCTAAATTTAATGTTTTTTTTTTTTGAAGAGTTCTTTTTAATGTGCAATGTAAAGGGGTATGAAAATATACAGTGCACCACAATTAGGTTGTACATCTGTATGTATCATCTTGTATTATACATGGTCATGTAGACTGCAGTCATTCGGAACTTAAAGAACAGGAAGGTAATGTGGAAAAAGCTTTAGATTCATCAGAAATTATGAACAATAGCTGTATAGGTTACATGTAAGGCCTTGGTTTTTTCATGTCTGAGATAAGACATGATTCATAATTATAAGAAGTTTGACAGAAGGAGCATTTTAGCATCAAAGAAGGGAGAATTCTCCAGGTACTACTTGGAATTTCCTAGCTAGATCCTAATCCTTTGACCCCAAAGTGTGACTAGCATCTAATTATTTTTCTTGTAAAATATTATGGAATCACACCGGTTAGAATAAAGGAAATGATCATAAATTCAGAACGTTCTTGATTGCTAGACAAATTTTTCTTGTAAGCTCTGTGAAGAGTTACCTACACAAATCCATGCTAAAAGCTTTCAGAAACAGTAAACAAGTGAGAGCATTTTATACTGACTTGTCACTGCTCAAGGAAGTTTAGGTTATGTTTTGCAAGCATTTTATTTTAATGTAAGATTCTGATCTTTAAGATGCTCTGAAGTCATAATTTTGTAAACTACAACAAGCTGCCTCATAAAATGATAACCAAACCAGGAAGTATGAAATAGACTTCTTAAAATTAGTAATAGATTTAGATTAACTGTCTTTCATCTCACAATGCTCTATTTTCTTATAATAAAAAAAATTTACAATAATTCTCAATAAAGTTGTGAATGAATAATATATTAAAACTAGTAATAGCCATGGATTAGAAAAGTCGATTTTTACCAACATGATAGTATATACATGTGGTTGGCTGTTACATGGGCTTGAGGCCCTTGCATTAAATAAATACAACCAGTCAGCTAGTCTAAGAGGACCTCCAAACCCTTGAATTGCATGCCCCTACAGATGAAAGCTTCAAAAATAATATGTGTTCTTCAAACACAAAAGTGGATGATAAGAACACATTTAGAAAGAAATGACAAACTTTTTTTTCTTCTGAAAAGTTTCCAAAAGTGCATTGTGATCATTTAGACGAGGCACATATCAACATTTCATGTAATGATGCTATAGAAAATATTGAATTGTCCCTTTGTGCTATTACAACTTTTCAAATTAGCTATGTTGGTGATTACCATTTATACATGACAAATTTTAGTCTTTCTTCTCTACAGTATCCTATTGCCTAATCATTCATAAACAATTTGCCACCTGTTACTAAAGAATATCCCATCCACAAGACAACTTTTGATTTAATTCATGTAAACTGTTCATGATACACAACTCATCATGTCATCATCAACTCATCATAAGCTCAAGTTTTGTACATGAAAACGTTTCTGTTTCCACACTAACAAAACTAAAGGTGAAGTCTTGAACAGTATGCATCGATGAGGTGCAATATGGATGATGAGACGTGTAAGGTCAAGTAAAATCTGACTTGACACCTCCGCCACCCCCAGAGGACCCTCCTCTGCCCACCCCCTGCAATGAAGGACATCTTGGTGGCAAAGGAGGGAGGACTAAGAACCTGGGGGTAACATAATTTAATATGCTAATTACTTCAGGGAGGGGAAAAAATTGTTTCCTACTCGTAGTCACTGATTGTGGCAAGCTTCGTGCGGTTTGCACTCAATATTAACCCAGGACCAGTGAATAAGTGAATGATGGCTGATAAAGAGAAACGACCCATTGAGGTGTGTACCTAGCTAAAGTCATTCGTATTTTTGTACGACTTGGAGAACTGCTTATCTAAGCAGATGCGCGCCAAACGGCCAAAGACAGTTCAACGTTCCGAATTTAATATCAAGAGTCGACCTTTTAGCGTTTGAGTTTCCATCTGTTTCAAAAAGAAAAACTCATAAATACATTTTACTTAAATTAGGAAAAGTATCTGCCGTAGTTCTTTGTCGAGTATGTCATGATGAAGATCCATGTTCTGTTATGATTTTAATATCCGCCTGTATATGTAGGTATCATGAAAGTGAAAGTACAAATTATTTACTTAATAAGCTACAAGTCATTTTCAATTCCTTCCTTTCTCTATTTCTTCTTTAATTTTCTTTCTTCAAAGGTCTTCTTTTCTTCCGCTAGCCATGAGATTCAAAGCAAAATGCTTCTTGAATTGTCTTCCAATTTAGAATATTTCTCACGTGATTAACAGAAGTCGTACGTGATAGTCGAAAGTTAGGCTTGTGGTCTTTCTATTTTATTTTGCTGAAATATCAATTAACTCTGTTTTGCTGCCGATTCAAAAAATACTCAACATAATGTGAAAGTTCACGAAAGAATAAAAAATGCGCCAATGAAGAAACCAGAGTGAAATGAAAGCTCTTAGTCTTAGTTTGATCTTTGAGGCAGTTCAGACTTCGAGTTAGGAAAAAAACTACAATTCCTCTGCAATCCTTTGAAAATGCTGTTGCATATGAAAATTGCCAACTTTCCCAAATCAGATGTTGTGCCACAAAATGAATGGCTCATTCCAAATTTTACTTCTCACTGGTATGAAATAGCACGTCACCGCTATATTTAGAGGCTCTAGTATTTAGAACAAAAGCTTTCATTTCATTCCAGCTAACAAGTTCCTCATTCTCAGTGGTGAAGTTTGCACAATGTATACGCCTATTTTAAAATGTTGGAGATAATTAACTCTTCAATTCCTACAAGTGACCAAGACAGAATTTCCCCTTTCAACATCAATACAAAATCAAGTAGGCAAGTGATGAGAACCAAGAAAAAGTATCAATTAAGGGATTATTAGTTGATCCAATACCAAATTCTCAAAAGAAACATCAGAAGAATTGTACAGTAGATAGTAAGGAGAATTACTAATGAGATCTTGGGAGTTAAAGGTTTAATAATGATCATAATTTGCATCTATTGCACCAGACTAAAGCTTCAACACTCGATCTGACATTTATCTTACATCTGCACCACTGCAAATTACTGATGGACATTCTAGTCTCCTTGTGTACTTTTAGAACAGCTGTTGTTCCTAATACGGACATTTACAGAATGCAAATAGGGCTTTTGCGTGATAAAATTATTTACTGAAAATTGACTTGCAAGTCTTATTTGCACAATAATTTTCAACAATTTTTTACCAATTTCTTGCTGTCTTGTTTTTGCTTGGAAAATTGGGTAATAAGCTATGTTGGAATGTGTTTGTTTCATATCTCATTTGTTATACTTAGTGTTGTTTTTATTACTAGATCTTGAAGCCATAAACTCTGAGAATTGTATACCAGACAGTATTGAAAAGTGAAGGAAAAATTTTTGGTTATTTATTTTGGAGACAACTCTTGTAATGAAGTTTAAGCCTTTGTCTCATGGTGTAGCCAATGTGGATATGGATTATGTCATTTTGACTGCATACTGCATAGATAGACTCAATAGAGTAGGAAAGCTTTGTGACAGCAGACACTAGAGACAATATTTCTTAGAAATCTTGCCTTACAGCTGTCAAATATCAGTCACAGCTGGGTGTAGTGCTTCATGAGGTGATGCATATTCCATCAACCCTTATTGTCTGAGGAATACCACTGTTATACAATTGAAACACTGTGATCCACATTAGAGGTGATTACATTATCAGAAAAATGATTAATGTTTAGAAATTATAATATCTAGATCTTGCAAATAAAAGGGTTCAACCTTTCCATTTCTATTCCAGGGAGATCCAGTAGACCCTTCATCAGGGATGCCTCCTTCATATGGAACAGACAATGCTTCTCCCCCTTCTTATGATGAAGCAATGGGTAAGTGTATCTGCATGGCTCTCTAGAAAAATCAAATTCAGCTCTTCATGCTGCAACCATTTTGGTTGCTCTGTAAGTTGAAAACAACTGCCTCTTTCTCTTGGATGGTCTGAGTTAAACATTTAAACCCTAAGATTGACCAGCTTCTAATTTCTCTTTACAGTAATACTGGTGAATCGTTCATTTAGATCATGAGAATAAAGAAAATGATCACAACCTCAGAAGCTTTGATCTTAAAAAAAATTCTCATTGTCAGTACAAAATGAAATGTATAGCGAACAGTATGGAGAATATTCATACTGATGTTAGGGTGTAAAGTGTTAAACTGTGAGGTGCCATGCGAGTATGAAGAATAGGAATACTGATGTTGGTAAGGGTTAGTGCTACTTCTAATTTCATTTTTTTCTTTCCTCTATAAGGTCCACCACCTTCATATCAGTCCTTGTTTGGTGAAATCCAAGAAGCACGCTCCAGTTCCAGTGGAGTGCTTGACTTCTTGAAGAAACTCTTTTTGATACTTATTGGAACAAGTAAGAATTTGTGTCACTCTATTTCAACATGAAAGATCCTGTATAAATTTGAAAAAGTCACTGCTCCATGGAATAATAACTTACTGGGTTTTTATTAAGTCTAGTGATTCTCAGAAAGTTATATTTACTAAACCAAAGTGTGGAAAATTAGGGTAAAGTACAGAGTATTTCCTTAGCTATGCTCTGAGAACAGGTCCTCATCTATGATAGCACTGCAGGATGTGTGTTCTCTGCCTGCAGGAAGATTTTAGACAAGCTGGGAAGAGGTTTGCTGGGGATCTGGTAGTAATTATCAGCACAAGACCCCTTGCAGACTTCTTGCCCTCTTGCATTGCTTTTAAAAGGCTTCATACTTTTCCCTGGGCAAAGTTACAATTGTGCAGCATGCAGTCTAAATTAGCTGTAGCTACCAACTAGTATGACCCTCTGAAAAAATGCCTAGCAATGTCATTATGCTCTGAGGGTGGAACCTACAAGGAAAGAGGATTCAAGGTTGTTCCAGGGCAGCTGGAAAAGAACTACTGAAGCAGCTACAGTAAACAGCCCAAACCAGCGCAAGATGGCTGGTAGTTTCCACAGATCTGTGGGGGTATATGGGGAGAAATCAAGTCTGTTGCTGACTAGCTGAGAGCCTCAATTTACTGTTGACAAAACTTTATCTCTACAAATTGCTTTTTCAAGTAGTTTTAATTTCTTTCTTTGATATTATTCTTAGTTGGATGTACCATAATGATTGGGCTGGTCATGGCTATTCCCATAGCTATGATAGTCATAGGTAAGTGAAACCTTTACCTGTATGTCCATAATATTGGTTGATAATGTAAATTAGCCACTGTTAAGTGGTTCTAAGCTGACATTTTGAGTGTATGCCCTTTGTCATGCGCTCTGATGTATACTTCCCAGTGATGCTGGAAAACTTGCTAGAAACTTACCCCCTCTCTGTTTTACCTCTATGTGTCTTAGAACTTTGACAGTGAAATTATCTTGGCCAAAAGGGGCGATCTCAAATTGGATTTTGTAGAATTGATGAAAAGTTGAATACCTTTAACAGGAGCTAAATACAAAGACCAGTGCCGTGTAGAAGATAAGATTCCCATCTATCTTATTGTTGGTGGAGCTGTGGGTGTGTTCAGAAACCTCATCTCCTTGTGTCAGCGGGCCACAAAATCCAATAATGATGAAGATGAAGACGAGAAGAAGAAGCGCCCTTTCGAGGGCATCCTAGACTGTTTCCTGTTTATCTGGTTTATTTGTGGAAATGTCTGGATATATAAGAATTATAAGCCCAACTTTACTGACTCTGATAGTGATGAATATTGTAACCAAACGTTGTATCTGTTTGCATTTTGGTTAACAACCTCCACATACATTTTAGCAGGGGTCATGTGTTGTTGTGTGTGTTGTGTGGGTGTTTGTGCTGCAATATTTAATGCTGATGAATGAAATCTCAAGTGTTAAGGGTAGATGCAAAATTGTCACCCATATGGACAGGAATGTGCCACTGAAGTCTACAAAGACATCATGTAGTCACACAAAATTGCCATTAAGGCAGTCATAATTTTTTTTATAAAATCATAGGTGATCAATTCAAATGAACCACTGCTCACTTAACTTACAGCAATGAGTTACTCACTTGCTAGTTCGCCCAGATGTGGTTCTATATAGTTCTCTCCAATATTGTGCACCCATAATTCTTTTGGTTTTTCTTGTTTCCCATAATTAATCTAAGATATTAAGCTCTTGCTGCAATATACTAGTTGGCATTTCTATGCCATTGAATTGATACAAAAGGTGCCTTGAAATATGAGTCATTGAGTATTTAGGTGCAACTTCATCAGAGATCCTGTAATATTTAAGGAAGACATCATAATATGTATTTCAAAGCACTGTTTGCATTTGAATTGGTATTAAGTGATTTTACAAAATCTACTTTTCTAGACAGCTGAGCAAGGAAGCTCACCCTTATAAACAATTTTGGGTGTTGTACTCTAGTCTGAAACAACATTTCAGGGTAGCAAGCAGTTTAGCCTATTTTTCTGCAAGTCCCACTGACTTTTGGAATTAATGATTCTTAATATTAATATATTAATATGAATAGTATGTAATAATCATGGAGACTTTGTAGGTTTTGATTTCTCTAGAATAAAATTTGTATCAGGGCTATAACTTTCTACAGGATTTTTTCTTAGTTTATGAATTCTAGTAGATTTTTGTTCTGATTGCTTCCAGCCATAAGAATCAGGATCTGTGAACATAAACATTTACATTGTACTCATACTTCTGTAGAGTTTTGTCTTTGTTTTTTTTGCCAAGGGTCCAACAGAGGAAGAGCATATGGAACTCTGTCTTTTTTTTGTGAGTCTTCTGAGTATAAATGGATAATTTTCCTTACAATATTGATACTTTTGCCATAAGAAAGGTGATGGAAAGAGAGAAAGGCATCAACCAATGACTAATTTTAAACACAAGTGTCTGATTTTAGACGCCAGAGTGCAGCTTTTGTCCAATTTTGGACAGCAGTGTCCCATTTCAGTCTTAAGTGTCTAAATGTAGACACTGGTGTCTGATATTTATAGACATTGTGGGCCAATTTCAAACACAAGTGTCTGATTTTAGGCAGTATATTCTGATTTTAGGTAGAAGAGTCTGATTTTAGACACTTGTGTCTGATTTTGGACAGCAGTGTATGATTTTAGGCAGTAATTTCCAGTTTTTGACACTAATGTCCAATTCTAGACAGTAGTGCACAATTTTAGACAGTAGTGTATGATTTTAGGCAGCAGCATCCGGTTTTAAGCAGAGGCGTCCAGTGTTAGACACTAGTATAGGATTTTGAACACATGTATCAGATTTTGGACACTAGCTCCAATTTTTTATGCTAATTTCAGATTTTAAACTCTAGTGTCTAATTTTGGACACCAGTGTTAGTTTTCAGGCATTATAGTCAGAATTTAGACACTAGGTTCTAATTGTGGATACAACGGTCTGATTTTGGAAACTAGAGTCTTGTTTTGGATGCTAGTGACAAACGAAAGGAGCATGCAACTAAAAATTGCTTTCCAGGCATTTCTTAAGCACAATTCAACAATGCTGTTGTGGAGCAGCTAGGTTGGCTTGCGGCACGCTAATATTAGATTTTTTTTTTTAACTTGCTGAACAAGAAGGATTTCTTGTAGTCCATATCAGTCAGATGTTAAAATAAAAATTACCTTGTAATTTCCTTCACCACCCCCCTCCCTTTCCCCCCCCCCCCCCCCCCCCCCATCAATGCAGCACCACTCACCACAGTTTCTTTATAAACTTACCCCCTTTCACTATATCCATCAAAAACGTTATTCTCAGCTCAGGAAAACCACCTGAGGCGAAGAACAATTTCTAGTCCTTGGCAGCTGTTGGGTGATATTAGACCCGCTTAACCATTTACCTTTGCCTTCCTCTCTATGATAATTATAAAACGCAGGCAGGCAAAATTAGGTACAAGCAAACCAGACTGTAGATGCTTGGATAAAAGCCTGATTCACCTGGTAACGTACAAACGAAAGAGGCTGGAAAAAGCTTTTTCGTGGCACTCAGCTAACACTCTCTTGGATGAACACTCGAAAAAGGCCGAGTTTCCTGCTTTTTGCCTAATCGAGCTATGCCCTACCCATCGTCTTCAGACAACCCTCTCGGCTCTTCGCCCACCGCCCTTATGCTTGCCTAATCGATTCACCACACTTCACTGCTGTAGCCCACAGCGATCGCGCTTCGCAGACCTTTCGTACCCAAAATACAGCGTAATTAAGACGAGGAAAAACCCTCCTCAAAGATGATGCTTCTGCGATGTGCTTTGAAATAATTAAATGTAACACCCTCTTTTATTTAGTCTTAAAATTGATCGTTGACTTCGTTGCCTAACTTGTAGCTGTTATATGTAAATTATCCATCGTGACCGACAATTAATTGGTTGCTCCGCGACAATCGGTCAAAAAATTTGTCTCCATGTCAATCTGCATTTATTTTTCTCAGAGACACGTATATGACGACCACATGTACATTTTCATTTGACGATTTGGATAATTTCGAGGCCTTTTCATCAAGACTTGTTGCAGCCTTTTCAGGTGGATATATTAATTTATTCATTGGCGATCCAACTTGCTATTGGTCAGTTTGTTCGCTGATATATTTGCCGTTAACGGTGCTGGCCTTTCTAAGAGAGCAACCAACTCGTCTACTCGAAAGAAAACCGTTTTAAGTGTCTCTTTTTGCCTCTTGGGGGTTTCCATGCCTCTTTTAAGGAAAGACTGAAACAGTTAGTGCGGCGAAGACTTGTGACTTTTCGATGAAGGACGACGAAATGGTGAAAGCGCACTGCCGTGAACAATGCAAGTGGATCCTTCTTTTAATTTGGTGATCTTAGGCTGATCGACATCTGCCGGATATTTGGTCATATTTAACGTAGAAATTATAATGGTGAGTCATTTAGGTAATTCCACGGCACGATCTAGAATTGTAAAGTAGAGTTCGCACAGAATTTCCGACAAATATTGTCTTCGAATTCTTTGTTTATCGCTGCGATCCTATAAATGGCGCGCTCTTTGTTTATTATGTACAATATTCCTGTCTCGTTAAATTGCACTTTTACATGTAATTTTGAACCAGGATTTGCATAATTCAGCCACTGCTTAATCAAACCATTGACCGGATGGTGCTAGGTGTTTTTTTCCAAACTGAGTGCGACGAGTGTTATTTTCGTCGTTGAACGAAATACTGTAAGCGTTCGATACGGGTTCAATGGTAGAATTATGCAGTTCATAAGGATTGCGGGCGATGATGCAGAGAGGAGTAAGAAATACAAGCGCCCTCTTAAGGTATAAAAAATTGCAGCTGTTTTATTTATGTTTTGTGTGTGGCTTTCTCATAAGTGCCTCTGTGCTGGAGTTTATGAAAGAATCGGGATTATTTATTTAAAATTCCGATTCCCTTTAAGAGATGTCTCTATCAGCGTTTTCTGCGGTGTGCAGAAGCCATGATCAGTTTATCCATTGAACTCTTGTTAACATTTTAACTAATCGCGGTAGTAGGAGTATTTTTCGGTGGCGTGGAAACACGCTATGAGACGACAAAAATTCGGGTCTTTAAAAGACCACTTCAGTAGGAATTGTGCGCAAATAATTCAGTAAAATCTTACAACCTAGAGTTGTGGCGAGTTTGTAAGATACTCCTGTTAAATATTCTTTTTTTATAATTTGAATTTCCTGATCAAGTTAAACATCTACGCCTCTTTGCACCTGGCCTTCAGGAACTTTTTAATAAGCTTTGGGTGTGAATTATAAAAAAGCAATTCCATTTTAATTTACACTATTGTTTTGGAAGATCGAAACTGTTTACCAAAATTTGCTCAGGTGAATCCTGCAGTCCCAATAACAGTGATTTTCATTTCGTTGAACAGTAGGGTTTTTCCTTTTTTTGTGTGTGTTTGACCTAAAAAGTTTTCATATAATTTTTAAGTAGATGAACATTGTAGTTTAGTCTCAGATGTCAAGGTATCATGTACACTTTGTTTTTACTTTCTGCTTGTGCAAATATTATTACTGATTCAGTATGCTTATTTCATAATCTAAAAACTTATGAGCAAACGACTGGAGTTCTTATCAACAAAGGCTCAACTGGGTTTGTTCATCAGGTTCTAGAGGTTTTTAAGTATTTGTTTTTATAAAATCGAAATTCCAGATTGTCAGGACTCTTTGGTTGGGGATTAGGGAGCATAACTTCTTGTTGTGGGATGTTTGTAGAGATTATACATGTTGAGCTTCGTCACTGAATCAACTTTGTAGCTAGCTTGCAGTCTTAAATGCATTATTGAAACAAAAATTTTATATTTACATTCCAGGGATTAGTTCTAAGACAGCAATGGTTTCTAGGTTAAAAAAAGAAAAACACAATCCATATAATTATATTTTTGGTGAAAAATAATTCACAAGGTATTTAGGCACTTGCAAGCAGGTATGACATATTTTACAGAGGGATTTTACAGAACTAGTGATGACCAGATACAACAGAGCAATCAAGTTTTATAGGAGTCATTGGTGATGCACCTTACAAAGGGAACAGCTAAATTGGAATTTATTAGCATATAGCATAAACATACAATTTTTTTAAAAATTAATTTCAGAATCACTTGAAATTTCTGAACAACGTCTGATACTCTCAAGAATTTGAAAGAACTTCTCAAAAGATATTCCGTCAACATTTTCAGTTGATGGGCATAATTAGCTAGAGAGTAGTTTTGTACGCTAAAAGAAATTTATATTTAGCTTTTTCCTTTTTTTTTCTTTGCTTTTATTCTATGACCATTTCATTGCAATGAGGTGCATGGTCAAAAAAGAAAAAGATAAACGTGAGATTATCATGAGCCTTTTGACAGGCAGTGGGCAGGGGGTCTGTAAGATTTTTTTAGGGGCAAACCACGGTTAAGTGTGTGCCTCACCAGGAGTTTTTAACTTAGCATATCAACAAACTTATATTCATGCAAGGAGAAGTACTGGAAAAGAGAGTATCTAGCACCAGAGGGTAGATTCCTCAGATTTGCATGTTTCCCCAAAACTGAATGATGAGAAGTGTACATATGAGGGGGTCATTGTACCCCCTCATAAATAAGAGGAGTCACAGTCACTCCAGGGCATCCTTTAGCTTGTCATCCCTGTTCAACCAAAATGTTACAGTGAGTATGTTATTAGCACTGGATTCATAACGGGATTTTGACACATAATGACACTGTGCCTGATTCATTTTAGTCTGAAAAGAGCAGTCAAAACCACACTGAAGAAGAAGACAAAATTTGGCCTGAGGATGCAGCACCGCCCAGCTATGACTCACTGTTTGGGCAAATCAAAGAAGCTAAGGAGACTTCTGATGGTTCATTTGATTTCTGCAAACGAGTTGTACAGCTCTTTGCTGGAACAAGTAAGTTAAAAGAGCTCTCAAGAGCTGTGCATTTCAGATTTCTGAAGCTGAAGCCTCCAGGCACCTAGGGATTCCCTTAAGAACACTGGTATTTATAATAGTGTAGTACTCAAAGTTTTGTTTACGTAAGAAAGGTATCTGATTGAAAAGATACTTAATTTCAATTGTTGATCTTGGGAGTTAAATGTGGATCCTTATCATCAGTACTCAAGAATTTACTGTGATCAACAAAGCCTAATCATCTGAAATCTTTACTTTTTTCGGCAAATGGTATCTTTAAGAAGCTTAAGTACTTTGGGGATCCAGAAAATCCTTGAAAATGTCAAAAAGTTTTGAAGGCCCCTTTGATCTTTTTGGTGTTTTAGAGATTAGATTTAGATTATGTCAGTCGACTTAGCTGAAAATTGTCCATAGTTTACAGTTGGCTGCACCATTGCTTTGATTTTTTTGATGGCACTTCCAAATTGCCATGGTCTTGCCATGTCTTCTGAAGGTTCATATGATTACATGTTGACTTAACTGAAAATTGTCCATAATTTACAGTTGGCTGCACCATTGCCTTGAGTTTATTGATGGCACTTCCAATTGCCATGGTCATTATGGGTGAGTAACAAAACAAAAATGATTTAAATTTCTTCTGTGCATGGCTTGAGTTATGGTCAAGTGATCCCTGGAAAATGAAGTTTCCTTACAATTAAATGAAATAAATTTGATCTTTATTTGAAAGTGTCTGATATGTGATCATCATAACAAAATGATTCCCAGCGATGATTATTGTAATCAAAGGAATTGCAGATAAAAGGCTGTAAAAGTTCATGCTTTGATAGGATTTGATCCTGTGCCGTCTAGATACTATTTGTGTGCTCAAAGTTGTTGTTGTTGTTTTTAAGTGAACATAGCTAGTAACCTAGGTAGAATAATACAAGGTGTTGTTGACTTTTTTTTTCTTGTTTGATAGGTGCTAAGTATAAGGATGATTGTCCTGTGGAACCCTTCATTCCAATTTACCTCATTGTGGGAGGATCATTTGGAATGTTGAAAACCATTATAGTCCTTTGTCAACGAGCCAGGACTCATGAAGATGACTTGGACATGGATGAAGATCAATCCATGTCCACAAAATTTATTGACGGCGTTTTAAATCTATTCTTGTTCACATGGTTTATTGCCGGAAACATCTGGGTATACAGCAAGTACCGACCAAATCCAACTCCGCCACCAGGCGATCCACTAAACTATTGCAATCCAACACTTTATTTGTTTGCGTTTTGGGTGATCACAGCCAGTTATATACTGATGGGCTCAATTTGTTTCTGTATATGTTGTCTAGGAGTGTGTGCAAGCTGTACAGCATTCTTTGTTACCACAAAAGAGTGAGATGTTTAAGATGTTTTGAGGACAGGTTGTTGTTATTTAAGGATCAGAGAGATAGGATAAGTTGGGAAGACAAGGAATGCCATTTTCTAGTGTTTTTCTGGCATAAGAAAAAAAAATTAAAGCTTCTAGTTTTGGTGCAGTAATATTTAAGGTTGACAACCACATTGTTAAGGTAAGAACTTTATTAAAGAGCAAGCGCATTAAACTTGCTAATACAGGAAAAGAAATTACTTCATATTACTACAAATTGACTGAAAATCTGGTTTAAAACTGAAAGTTATGTAGGTTTTATTTAAACAGGGTTGTCAAAAGGATTTTGAGTGACCAGACTGTGATACAAAGTAGCTGGTACTAAACAGTTTTAATTCCATTAATAACATGCTTCCATACTAAAATTTTACTCCCCACCCTTCCATGGCTGAGGTTTTTTTTAGAGTTAATGGTGGATTGCACTGGTTGCCAGCTTATTTTGACAACCCTGTTAATATATTTGTATGCTCAATATGGTCTTAATGGGATGCACAAGGCTCCCTGTTGGTAAATACTCTTATACAAACCATTCATGCAATTAATAGATTAAGTTCAGCATAAATTGGAAGCATCTTTTGAGGGAACGCAAGTCAGTGTTGTAAACTCTTGATCATTCACCAAGCTGTTTTGTTTGATTTAGTGTAATAGTGGATTTAGAGTGGAAGTCGGTTAGTCCTTCGCCATAGCAGAAATCTAATCATCTCCCACTTCCTTCCTCCTGAAAAAATACCAAGTACACTCTCACCTAGAAAACACACTAGCATACAGAGCCTACAAAAGTTAGTGAATGGAAGTCAAAAAGCATGGGACACAATTTTGATATGGTAGTTTATAGTTATTTCTGGTTGATGTGTGAGTAAATTTGCATTTTCCACGCATTCTCCCACTAACATTGCATTCTTTGATACTGCTTAGATGGTAGGCTTGAGTATCAGTAGTGTTTCATGAGTCTGTCTTCTCATGCCCCTTCTTCTCTAGGTTGAGAGGAAGGGCAGAGACCCCAGAGAAGAGTTTTGTTGGGCATTTGAAGCACCGCACAAAACTAGGATTCAAAAAATAACCTTGACAACTTGCACCTGGTCATCTGAATAAGTTAATGCACTGAGTTTGAATAACAGGTTTCATAGCTTGTATTTAGTAGGATTCAGGAATTGATATGCCAGAGCGAGGTCTCTAATGCAGTTGTTTGGTCTTGTGACACAACACCTCTCTCTTGGGGGGAGGGGGGGAAGGGAGGTGTTGTTATTAGGAAAAGTTATTATAAAGTATTATCGTTATGTTATGATACTATGGATTTATAACTAAATTATGTAGCCATTGTGGCTAACAGGGTTATGGTTGGGTGGTTAAAAATGGCAATAGGATGAGATACACTTAACGTTAAAATATTTTGTAATATCTTAAAGTTATTCAGAGAGTGAAAGGAAAAATTCTGAGTGGTTTGTCGTTGTTGTAAACAAAGATGAGGGTTCAGTTGGTTCCCAAGTAAAGAATTGAAGAAATTTTTCGCTAGCCTCACGCGTGAGCGAAGTGAAAGGGATCTTGTGGTCTAATTTGCCACTCGAGCGGGAATGATTGGCTAATCTCTTTGTTTGCTTCGCAAAAAGAAAACGCATATGAAACCCACTGTGGTTTTATTTATTTAATCGTATTATAGGGGTGAGGATGTTGTATGTTCCATTGCAGTTAAAATAATTATTGAAAACTTTAATCTTGTTCAAACGGTAAAAGTTTTGCTCTTCGCGGGAAGACAGCGGGAAAGCACAAGTGGGCTCGGAAAGCCAATCAGATTTTGTTTCATCTCTCGTCATTGGATAATTTTTTCCCAAAATATAATTCGCTTTCGATTAATCATAGTGATTAATGCTTGTGCAGTATAATGTGCTTGTGAGAAAGGAGAAACAATTCGGGGAATTTCGATTTTCAAGGAGATATTACGATGTTAGACGTACGATATTGCGATGTGTCTCCGGTTTAGGGTTTCCTTTTTCCCTACTTTACAAGATCCTTTTTCTAACTTGATAATTTGGAATGCTGCATTGTGACATGACCAGTTCCTCGAGAAATGTCGAGCGCCTCTCAGCGAATTAACTAGTTTTAAAGTCAGGACCAAAGTCATCACAATGGCCAATCTGGGCAAGGAAAAATGCGCACTACTTCAAGCGTAGGAAAGCATGAGCGACAAAGTTTTGATTGGTTTTTAGCTTTGGATCTGATTAGTTGAGAGGATGGTGCCAATGTTTTTTTTTTTTTTTTGACCAATCATTTAGCGAGGTAAGTTACTTTCGACATTCAATTATAGTTTGCTTTATGAACTTCGGAAATCGTTGGCAAAATCATGTTGAGAGACAAACTTGAAAAAGCTAATGTACCTCAATGATATACAGACTAAATAAATAACCTGCAATTATATATAGCGCAAGTCAAAAAGTTCTATTTCATAATACTGTGAATAAACTCTTGAATGAGAGTCGATTAATATCTAAATAATTCCTCACCGAAGAATGCCAGTATTGGTTTTTAAGTGTCTCTTTCTTGTTACACCTTTGTTATTTATTTATTTCTCCAAAAGACCGATTGCTTCACGCCCCCTTAAACTTAATTACCATAAAAGAAAATTTCTTGCTGTGTCGAGTACCCTGTCTAATGAAACTAACTTGCATTTGAATTTAAGGAGAGCAACACTTAAAAAGTACAGACGGAAATTTATCCTTATTATTCATGTAATTCCTCGCAGCTTTTCATATGTTGAATAAATTGTGTCTTCTTAAAGCAAAGAAGATCAAGATGTAAAGTGTTTTACATGAGAATGCGTATTTTGATAATGAATGATCATCGAAGCTTTTCCATATTTTCGCACCTGTTTTTTGGGAATTCTTCACCTATTTGACATTTCAAAATTAAGTTACCTTCAAAGAGCGACGGTTGGAAGAGAGAAATGACAGCTTGTCTCCACAAAATTGAACCCCTTCGGCTCGGCCTTTCACATTCACTGACACAGGAGCGGGGCTGGAAATTTCCGTCGAGCTTCGATCACAGACTCTTGCGTGCGTGCTGCTTTTAAAGGTGAGGGGGATTCGGATATGAGAATACTTAAATATGTACTGCAATATTTTCTACAGTTGGTCTGACTTTGTAATAATCATTTTCAGTTAAAGATCACCATAAAACAACCAAATTCCAAAACACTTGTCTCTAAAGTCTTCGTTGGCAAGTAAACCAAAGACGTACCGCTGTGCTGATTCATGAACCCACCTTTGCATTGTCTCGTACGTTCGCATATTTGACTTAAAATTCAAACACGCGATTATTAGAAACTGGTTATCTTAACTGCATTTCGTTTCAGAGCATTTTATTTATTACGATATCGTTGAAAGCTTAAATTACAAAAAAATATATAGATATTTGAGCTGATAAACAATGCAAGCGTTATGTTGAATGTTGGTTTGATCTCTGAAATTTCTAAGAAAGGAATTGATTAAAAGAAATTTTCATGTGCGGTTAACAAATATAGCGTACGGCAATTAATTATTAACCATGATGAAGCTTATTTTCACAGCTAACGTAATTTTTAATGAATGATGCAAAGAGGCTGAAAGGAAGATAATATAGCTATGCAATCGGAAAATAGCCGCTCTGTTTCCTAAAGATTTTTTTCGTGCGGAGATATTGATTACTATGATGACTTCACATGTGTTCGTGTGAAATCTAAAACATATTTTCAAGCAGCTTTTTTGCGTGGGTAGTGAAACTCAAAACTGGAATAATTAGAATTCAAAGTTGGCAAGTTTTATTTATTAAATTCTCGTTTATATCTCAGAAATTCAAAATAAAAGTGTTGGTTTTGTCACTTGTAATTCAAAAGAATTTCCTCCTTTTGCTCTTGAAAAAACTTGAATTAATTTTAACCCTAAGCGTTTTTAAAGATTTTTCAACAGAAAAGAAAATTTTTATACTTGTCACCAGGCGTTTTTTAATTGCGATGAGATTTCTGCGCGGACAAAACACCTAAATTATTACAAAGACAGCCAACGGACCGCTAAGGAAGGAAACGAACTAAATAAATCTCAATCCACCAATCAAAATACAGAAACATTGCTTAGGCCGCGCGCGAGCGATGAAAAACAGACCATCTGTTTCGGGATTATTTTTGTTTAGTCTTACTCCGCTCTGTGATTGGTCAAGAAAACTTGCGCCACCCTTTCAACCAATCAGGTTCAATACTAAAACCAAGAAAAACTTCGACACTCTTGTTTTCCCGCGCTTTACGCAGTTCGCTTGCTTCAGCCTATATGTTATTTAATATTTTGGTTTTCGCTTTTTTTCCTTCAGATCATGTCCTCAGTGGCTCTCGACATTATCGCTGAGACCAAAAGGCGTAGTCTAAACAGGGACATCAAACCGGACTCGCCAATTAGAGGCAAGATTGGAAAGTGTACGATTCACCACGAGTCAGAATTTAAAGCGCTCTGGGACTGGTTTGTCCTCGCTCTGGTGCTTTACATTTCAATTGAAATCCCATATGAAGCGGCATTCTTCCAGAAGGAAGTGCGACGTAAAGGAGTATGGGAAAAAATTTCCTCGGGGGAGCCCCGTGAGGTGGTGAACCTTTTGGTCGACTTAATGTTCATCGCTGACATACTGATAAATTTCCGGACGACTTACGTGGACACAACATCCGCAGTAGTGATCAGCGCACCCAAGAGGATCGCCGTTCATTATCTAAAGACTTGGTTTACGATAGATTTTGTGTCCGCCATACCATTTGATTACTTCATTCCGGACGAGTTTGAAGGGGTATGGAAACTAATTAACAAAGCGCTCCACTTTAACTGGGAAAACTGGCTCTAGTTGTGAGAGTCTGTCTATTAATCTTGCTGTATTTTTGTTCCTACTCTGTGAAAAAGTTCTTCCTCATAGCAACAAAAATTAAACTTCAGTTTGCGCTGAAGTTTGGACGGTAATACGATGATATTGTTTCTGATCGCTCACCGACAGATTATTGACTGTCGGACGCCTGTTGGCTGACGGGTGTGCTTAAAACTGTCGGCCGACAGGTTTTTTCAGGGAGTTGTTCTCCACAATTTTACAAATGCAATTACATTGAGCCACATCAATAACTAGAGCTCTTCAAAATGTCGCAACTGCTCTATATCTCAATTAATTACGATATTTTGAATTTGATCCACAAAGCTTCTGTAATTCGAATTTCGAAAGGAAACATTTCAAAACTAAGTAATGAATCGGTGATTGCGATAAAGCTCTTTATCTTGTCAAAAATAGTGAAGCATAACAACTTAACGAATCTTTTTATTTCCATTGTCTCAGGCTGCTACTGTCGCTGGTCTGTTGAAAACTGCTCGTCTCCTTCGTCTCGTCCGAGTCTCCCGCAAAATGGATCGTTATTCTGAATACGGTTTAGCGGTCGTTTTCCTGCTGACGTCTCTTTTCACTCTTGTTGCCCATTGGCTGGCTTGTATCTGGCACGTAATTGGCAGGGAAGAGATTGGAGTCTCGTATGGTTGGATTCAACTTTTGGCGGGAACATTAAACAAACCGATAAATGAATCATTGCCGGGAAGCGGACCGGGGGCTGGGACCCGATACATCACAGCTTTGTACTTCACGTTAACCAGCCTGACGAGTATCGGATTTGGGAACGTTGCTCCTAACACCGACAATGAAAAAATATTTTCTGTTATAACGATGTTGATAGGAGGTAAGTAAAGTGCGTCTCTTTTTAGTTCCTTTGGCAAAAAGGTTTTTCCTCACATAAATTTTGGTTTCCCAATGTAAAATAATGCTCGTCTTGAACAGATAGGATCGCAAGAATTTCAGGCGCCCTACCAAGGGCTTCTATGACCAGCAGACCTGACAGAACGACCAAACTTTATCAACAGATTATATTTGACCAATCTCGATTGAAGAACGCATTTTGACTGGTAGTTAATCCTTACTGCTTAGCTCGGATCCTGTAAAGAAGACTTCTATAACAAATTTATTTTCAATGATGGTTTAGCCATATTTGAATCTGGCTGATATATTTTTTTTAAATAGCGCTATTTTACGCGGTGATCTTTGGAAACTTAACGGCCATCATACAACGTCTTTACTCCCGTTCAGCCCGATATCATGGAGATATGCGAGTCGTTAAGGAATTTATTTCCTTATATAACATACCAGAATCCCTTCAAGGGACCCTCCGAGAATACTTTACCATGGAACAAGCGGCAACTAAAGGGAGTGATATCGAGTCGGTAAGAAGAGGTGCTGGTGTACATTAGTTCGAGGTTTATATATATGTTTTTGCTAAAAACTCACAGGGCCTTGCTTAGGGGAATTCTTTGAGGTCGTCTTCCTATCTCCTTCAGGGGATCCCCGTGGAAGTTCCGTAAGGTCGTCAGTCGTCAGCATGTTCCGAAGAAGATGTCAGTGTAAGGTTCCCTTGGGTGGTCTTAAACATATTTCCAAGAAGATCTCTTCAAGTAATTCCTTGGGGTCTTCCTTGGCATTTCCTTAAGGGGATCGCATAAACGCATTAGAGACAAAAGAAACTTCCCCGGACAACTTTCACTCCATATTCCCTTCCCTCTCCTAGGGGTCTCTTATACAGTATGACACTTAGAGGGTATCCCGCAAGTGCTTCAAGGAGCGAATCTGGCAGTCTCGTCTCTCTCTCTCTCTTAGATTTTTGATAGACGAAAAGATTTTCCCTATAATAGCCTCCGATCTCATTTATTATCTTCTGCCATCAGATCATGTACCGCTTTCCTGAATCACTTCAAGCCGACATTAGAGTTCACATAAACCGCCAGGTGTTTGAAGAATTTGAGATTTTTCGTGGAGCAAGTGAAGGCAGTCTCCGCGCTCTCGCCAAGGCATTTCGTGTCGAGATGTTTCCTCAACATCACTTCCTGTTGAAGGAAGGCGACCAGGTCACTAAGCTCTATTTCATTGTGTCCGGCACTGTGGATGCCATACAGAGTCAACAAAGCATGAAGTTTCTGGGTAAGGACGGATGGTCACCGGTTTCAATTCAGTGTTAGGGTTCGATAGGCAGTGTCAAATTTTATCCGTAGGATTCAGAGAATTTCCCGAACAAAAACAACTTATGATCGGTTAACGCGGTTCCTAACAAACTCACAACATTTAAACTCGTTTGTCTTTTCTCAAAAATTCAAAGAAACTAACTGGCGTCTCGTTCTTTAGGTCCGGGAGAGATTGTTGGTTGTAACGTGACATCGTTTCAAAGAAGGCCTGGTCACTCTTTTAAATCCAAAGCTAACCTTGTCTCCAAGGTTAATTCCCAGGTCCATCTCATCGAATGGCAGGATCTTCTGCGAATCACAAGAGTGTATCCTGAAATCAGGGAACGCGTTATGGAACAGATGGAGCTATCTTATGACCTGGATTCTACAGAAATGGTAAGAAAACAAAAAATTGAAAAAAGTATCGCCTTGGATAAAACAAGGACGACAAAACCACTGCTGACCCTGCGGCGGGTTTTGCACGTGACAAAAATATTCTGCAAACTGACTACCTTCTAGCGTCGTTATACAACCTTTAGTTCTTTTACAAAATTGTGCTCTATCAGGAGCCACATGCAGTCTTAGACTGTTTATTTTTTTATTCTACTTGACGCTCCAAAGCGCCAGTCGCGTAACAAGTTTCTGTGTTGTACCTGCTTCACGATCGGTCAGTATCTCCAAGTTTCAACCCTTTCTCTGTTTTCCGATTGATTTGCAACGCACAGGAATATAGAGATTCCAGGGCAGGAGATCGAAAACAAGACTGGGTCGACTTAATCCAAATGCCCGCCGATGAAAACAGTGCTCAAGTTTTAGCTCTCCGACGACGAAGGTCACGGTCTAATACTGTGGAAGAATACTCCAACACAAGCGACCGCACATCAAGTGAATATCAGATCAACAGAGGGCTGTTTACCACCAATATAGATGTACAGCAATTAGAAGCAAGGCTAGGACATATAGAAGATTTATTGATCAAAATTGCCAAGTCCTTAAACATAAAAGACGGCGTGATACCTAAAAGCCAATCAACTAATGACTTGTTTGCTAGTACTTCGTACGTGTAACTAGGTTCCCTAAGGGACCAGTTATAATTTATTCATTGGGGGATGGCTTGGGGTCAGAAGAAATGAGGGGATTATGGGTCACATGGCTTTCGGGGGAAACGGAAGGGGAATCAGTCGTCGTTAACAGAGTATGAAGGCGGGCGGGGACTATAGAAAATTATTGCCAATTAGGTTGAACTATAGGAATACTAAAGAGCCTTAGGGGGAGATTAGGTGATTTTTTTTTTTTTTTTTTTTTTTTTTTACGTGACGCAACCAAAATCCCCTCCCCCACCCCTGATGCAATGAATAACGACTACACGTACACGTTACTTACTTGGTTACTTAGTCTCACACGTTACAAATTTGATGTGTGTAAAAATCACACCATATTGAAATACTAATGAGTTTTGATTGTACTATGACCGTTTTTGTTGAACATTAAGTCAATTTTTTATGATACTTTCCTTTTCTGAGGAAGGAAACATAGAGTGATAAACGAAAGGCAACCTGAAAATCTAGTCCAAATATTTCTTCTTTCTCAAAATCGGCTCTGTATAGTTTTCAAAACTGAAAGATTGTATAAACGCCTCTTTTATGAGTGTAAAATCAACTTAGCAGCTGGACTCAATGAACACCTACTAAGTAGGGACCTTTTTTAACAGTGACGGCGATGTAACTTACGTGTAGCCGTACACTCCCTCCCTAGGTGAAACGTTACCTCGCCTCCGTTTCATCATAATTTGCGTGGTCTTCGAAGGGGAAATTTCGACGACAAATTATTTAAGTTTCCTACACCTACTCTGGTTGGTGATGCTGCAGTTGAGGTGTAGTACCGTAAGAGACTGCAAACACACGCAACCGTTTGCAAAATTGTGAATTAAAATACATTTAGTTTTTTAAACAACGTCTACCTCAGCGTTTCGGTCTTAATAGCTAAAGGTCCCTAATGATGATTCACTCTTACGACCTCTTTTTACTCACACGACATATATTCCTATTATATCGAACAACTACTTGTTTAACTAAATAGTTAGCTTTTCTCCTGCTTTTTATGCGTGCTACAGGTATATAATGGCACACATGATGCAATAAACTTGCTTATAATATAGATCAGAACAACGCCTCATGACTTGATCAGTCGAAAAGAGGGGAAAACATGATACATGTATCTTTATTCGTTACAGTTTTTGAGACTTCAAGTTGCCTCCCCAAAGATACGAAATAAAATGTATTTTTTCTCTCATCGCAAGCTTTGAAACTGCTTGAAAACTCAAGTTTCGCAAGGGGTACTGAAACATGTTTACATTGTAAACGAACCTGGACATATTCAAAGCAAGTTATAGGTTTTTAATCCGACTGAATGAGCTTTGACTGATAGAACAATCTTGCATAGCCGTGCGGCACTTTTCTCACTTGGTCAAAAAGATTTCTGAGTGGGAAGCGGTGGCTGCTGCTGTGGTGAACTCTCATGCTCAAAGATTTGCATAGTCTCTAACAAATTCCGCAGACTGGAACTTGATCCTGGAATGCAAACAGATAACAGTGTTTTCATAAGATTACACAGTCCACACACGCTCTCGACTTGTAGGAATAATCCATTTTAAATCTTAAATCGATTCGTAACCTATGAACCGTTTATCAAGAATTTTTCCGGTTTGTTATTTGTGCCCTCAAAGTTTTCAAATGCATGTTATCTTGTTCTGCTCGCTCCTGAGATTCTAAAAAACTTCGTACCTTGGCATGACGTTGACATAACAAAAGAAGGCAAACATTACAGGACAGATATGACGAATCGTTCTTTATTCATAGTACACTCTCGTTGAAATTATGGCAACTGAAACAGACTAGTATCCTCTAAAAAACTTAACCTTTGTTCAAGTGTGATCCGATGAAAAATGTTTTCACCCATTTTTTCTAGATCATCAGCCTAAATTACTAACATATGTACTTGGAAAAATATTTTATCTTCACAGAAGGTCTGAATCATCACGTACGGATTAGGGTTGGATTGGCACGATGTATGTAAATTATCGAGCCGACCGCAGGCCAGAGACAACACACAAACTATTTTAAGAGTCACTTCAACATCTGATTGCTCATGCATTTCCTACGTAAACACAGAGCTTTTAGCCCTCAAGAAGTTTTAAATGTTTTTGTAGCCATCTAGCAGTGAAGACGGTTTCCGTTCATGAACGCGTGGCGTGGTGGAATTCAAAACCGTGGAGTGGCGTTGAAAATTTCGGACGCTGGAAAATTTCGGTGGGACAACAGCGCGAACGCAGTTTTTCTCTTCAAGGGAACATGAACTACTTTTGGAAATCTGTTCGCGCCGTGAGCTTCTTGCTTGCGTGTTTTGCTGCCAATTTTCCAATGTTGGATGCCACGAAGACACTATACATAGGAGGTTTATTTCCAATGAGTGGTTCCTCTGTAGCTTCGGCAGGAAAAATATTTCTTCCTGTAAGCGAACTGGCAATTGATATGGTGAACAACCGCACCGATTTGTTAAACGGTTACCAATTGCAGCTCATATGGAATGATACACAGGTATCCAAAATCATTTTTTTTTGTCTGTTGGTTACATCTCAGAGTATAGTCACTAAAACTCAAATTATTTGGTTTCTTAACAACTTCACTAGTAGTGAGTTTCATTACAACTTCATCATTTGCGCGACATTTTCAGACACAGGCAAAACCATTTACAATACCTTGAGTACTGTGGGAAGTTTAGGGTGACCTTTGATGACATGTCGCATTACAACGCTGACAGCCTATGTGTAAGGGATAAGTTAAATACTTCAAAATTATATTGTGTCCTGTATCTCTCAAAATCGCTTCTCTCCACAGTCATTTCCCCCCCTTGCGAAAAATGGCCGTTGAACATTCAAACTTTTTTCGTTTTGAAATCGACGCGTTGTTTGATCGAAAAAAATTCCTTTGGTTACGCACACGAAAATAAACGACTCAGCTATTATTCTATTTAAAAGGAAATTTAGCTCCCAAAATGATGCAATATACAACCTTAACAAAGGAACAATAGGGAAATGATATCTAGAGCGTAATTATCTTAAAAGTGTTTGGATCAAAATTAGTGTAGACTTGAACAGATTTTCGTTGTCATGGCCTGGAAGAATCTATATCGTTAACTGCACTTCAAAGTCAACAATGGCCTATTAAAACTCTCAGAAATAACTTCCGAAGGGAACGAAAAGTCAGTATTCAGTACTACTGAAATGTTTTACTTTACGAAACTTTGTTTGAAAACATTTCAGGCATTGAATTCTTATGTTAGACGAAACATTTTATTCTTTTTGTTAACAGAACGTGGCTGTAACATTTGTTTGCGGCAAACGCTTCTTGAATATCACTTCCGCTAGTTTGCCTTGCGTTTTTCGAGAGCTTTTCGAAAACCACGTCAAAATATGCCGGCTTTTCCTGACGCCCTTCACATTCATTATGGTTTCATATTGACCAAAAATTTTGTAGTTTGGTTTACAAATTTAGAAAATGAGCGAAGTCTTGTTATGTTTTCTTTCTCCAACACAGAAAGTGAACACTGTTGATATGAGACTAACACTCAGTTGAAATACAATTTTCAATTTCGAATTCCTTTTCAAATCGGTCCAAAAACCTCATTGAGTAGAAGACCATTGTAAATACAGTTCGATTGTTGTTGACATTCTAAGGCTCTTATTCATAGCCGTTTTGGTTAGAAAATTATGGATTATTCCTGCTAAAGCTTGCAATTAAATTCAAGGGAAAATGAATTTAAAATTTGATATTTCCTCCTCAACAGAACCATTGAATCAAGCAAAAAGTCGAGCGAACAAACGCTTTGTCCTCTTTAAAATCAATGCAGTAATCTAGTTTCGCGTGAAAAATTTATTGACCCGATCTTCCATTTTATTCATTCAACTCACGGCTATCGTCTATGTGCCCTCGACTATGTGAGTGTCAGAGTTTAACATAATTGATTTTCTCGTCCGCTAATATCTTAAACTTCGACGTCATAACCTTTGTTTGGAAATTATCTAATCGTTATTGTACAAAAGGCTTTATTTGAAAGTCTTTCTACACATCAAGTATTGACTTGTTTATCATGATGATATGAGCGCAATCTGTTTTTCACAATTCTTCAGCAATTTGAACTGCTAAGTCAAATTTCATACCTTTTCAAGGTATTTGTAATTACGTAGCGAAATATCGGGCCCGCTTTTCCATATTTTGTTTATTCGTAGTTATGAAGCAATTTTGACGTCGATGCTTAAATTGGAAATATTCTTGTCAAACTTAATTGCTTTCAAAATTAGGATATGACAAAATTTTCGTACTTTAATTGATAACCAAATTTCCAGACTGTGAAATGAAGAAACTTTTCTCCGAATGAAATGATTCCCTTGGCGGCTGTTCGCTGAAGTCTGTAATAAGTAATTTCTGGCTTAGTTTTCCGCTCTAGAAAAATTTTCAATGGCTAAACATTTTGGCGAAACAGAAATCATCAAGTATTTCATATAATGGTCTCATTCTGTTCCAATAAGGCAAAATAATTAACAACTATTGACAGAGGATTGTTATCTTTTTACAACATTGGTATTTGCAGAATCACGCGATGGTCGAATTTGAATGATTTAGCGCGTTTAAAATTCCCTTGTGTCTTTGCCCTGAGGTGAAAAATAAATTGCAACGATATTCACTACACTTACCACAACTTGACCCCAAAATCTCTTGTTGTGAAAATGAGATTCAATTTATTTTTTTTGGCACGAGTTGACCCGTGTTACCCCGCTGGAGAGCAGTCTCCAGTGTTGTGATGTACGTAATATTTACGAAATGCGTCATCTCCCACTGTTACCTAGTTGCAATCAGCTCTTCAGTCAATTTATCAAGTTTCATTATCGGTTTCTTTGATCGGATGTCTAGAAGATCAAAACTTGCAGGAGGTAAATCCATTTCATAATTTGCCTGAAGCATTTTCCCATTTGTCGTGAAATCAAAGCCAAAGTAGAAAAAGCAGTCTTTGAGGAAAGCGGTAACTATAACGAGCAAACTTCCCAAAGCGCGGGAAAACGCGTGTGACCAAGTTGCGATTGGTTTTAGTTTTGTATCTGATTGGTTGAGAAGGAAGTGCGAGTTTACCGGACCAATATGAAATTACTTACAACTCTATGTGAGTCTGGTGAAAAAGGAGAATATTACGGTTCTTAACGTTATTTCATTTCAGAGCTGGCAATACATCTTGT